>NC_132885.1:40070462-40370462 GCF_030463535.1 Salminus brasiliensis | reverse complement strand
GAAGAACAGGGGAAAAGATTAAGGGTGGTAAGTCATCTGGACAAAAAGAGAAAAGACGGTGTGTGTGTGTGTGTGTGTGTGTGTTTAACAAGAAAAATGGTGGAGGTGGAGGAGGGGCAGCAAGAGAGACTAAGGAGTGTAAAGTCATCTGGAGTGGGTTAGCTAGGCTATTTGTGAGTGTGTGTGTGTGTGTGTGAGAGAGTCTGGGGGGGGTATCTTTGTTCTAACAATACTGAAGTGAGTGATGAAGAGCCTCTTAAGCTCCTTTTATTGAGTCACTTGAAGTAAAAGACACTACTGATATGGAGAGGCAAGAAGGACCTACATCTACCCCTAAATCTACACCACCGCATAACGTTCCTGAACCGATTAGAACCAATCAGAACCAATTAGAACCGATAGCCAAGTGTTTTCAGCTTGTGATTTCTGTTACTATAGAAATGGCAGTTCAGGGGGACTGTGGAAGTCAAGATGAGACCTGGAAGACTAGGAAAACTCTGGCCTTCCAGATTTGGAAAAAAGTTCTGAAGGCCTAAGAAGGTCCGAAAAGGTGCTTTAGGGTGCTTTCACACCTACCTACCTTGTTTGGTCCAGACGTTTGGACTTCTCCTTTGGTCCGAACCAAAAATGGTGTGAAAGATGCCTCGGATCACTACAGAACTCTGCTCGATATACCTGCACTGTTAAACGTAAGACCCTTGAGGAGCTTTTGAAGGTTCTTCGACCTTAAAGTGCTTGAGGAACCTTCAAGAAAAGGTTTTTAGAGGAACTCTTAAGCTTAGGAGGTTCTAATTGCTCTAATTGACCCGAACTGTCCCAAAGCGTTTTCACACTGCAAACGAACCAAACTATGGTTGGCTTTGATCCAGATCAAGACCATCTTTTGATTGGATCCAAATTTTGATTCTTTGGTCCAGGCCGCAATCCGAGGCACCTTTCCCACCTGCTACTTTGGTTCGGACCAAACCGAAAGGACGTTAAAACACCCTTAGTGTCCAAGGACCTCCAGTCAATACCTCTGGGAATACCTCCTTGAGGAACTTTTGGAGATTCTTCAATCTAAAACTATGCAGGAACCTCTTAAGAACCTTCCAGGAACCTTTTTCTTCCAAAAACCCCTTTTTTGAAGGTTCCTCAAGCACCACAAGATAGCTCTCATGTTTATATGCCATCAAATCATCACAGCAATGTGCCAGAATCTAGCGTAAGGCCTTTGCAGAGGTGTTGCAGAGGCAGTCACTGCAGCAAAAGGGAAGCAGACTCCCTGTTCTTACCCTTGATTTCAAGAGCAACTCTGGAGAGACAGGTGTCCACAAACTTTTGGACACATATTGTCTGTTCATATGATGCTTCGTTTGGCTTCGTTTGAATGTCAGGACGCCTGCAACCCTCAACAAGCTGCATGCAGGTTTCTCCGTGTAAAGCCCCGAGCCTTCAACCCCATCGTCACGTCCCATTGGACGAGAGTGAGCTAGGCTGGCATGCTGACTGACACACACACCCGCACTTTTGCCACCTCTCTTCTCCAGGAAGGCGAACCCGTCCCCCCCTTGCCCCTCCGCTGTCCCAGACGTGACGAGACGCTCCCCGTGGCTGCTGTCTTGTTAAGAAGCCTGATTGATTAAGGAGGTCTGGCAGGCCTCTCCTGCCCCCCTGCTCACACCATTCTTCACACATTCTCACCTTATAACCCATCTGCCCACCACTGTCCTCTCTTTTCAGCCATTATTTCTCCCACTCTCGCTCTCGCTCTCGCTTTCTCTCCCCAACACGTAGGAAGATCATTCATCTCGGGGTGATGATGATGGCTAGTTGTGTCCTCCTCGCCCCCTGCGGTTTCAGCAGAAGTTTTGGAGAGTGATTTGTGGGGATTTTTTTGGAGTACCTTCCATCTGCACGCCCAGCCAGACGGAGAACGTCCACCTCCCTTGAGATGGATGCATTGATGAGACGGGTGGGGATGGACGTTTGTAGCTGCCACAGTTGGCTCCACAGTGGTGAGAGGACTCAGGAGGTCGCCATGACTGCAACACGGTTTCTTTGGGCACTATTTTGTTGAATATTGAACACCTGATGAACACCAGCCGCCAGCGTCACCCAGTCTTAGCATCGCTACCATGCTACCAAGTCAAAGGTCCCACCCATTACTTTCCTAATTTTCGTTATTTACCAATTAAACTTACGTAACCGTCATATTTTCCTAATTGAATTCTTCATTTCCTTTATTAAAAAGATGATTTTTGGATATTTTAGTGACCACCCCCCCCCACCAACTGCTCTACCTTCCCATTTTTTTTTGGACACCACAAACATTACACTTTGGCCCTCAAGACACAAGATTTAGGCAGCCTTTTCAAGCTGCACTACAAACTAGTGGTAGATCTCCAGTCTGCCACTAGGGGGTGGTAGAGCCCCACAAATCCGGCCGGCAGCACAGCTTTACCCCCCTGCGCTTAGGTCATCAGTGTAGATTGTTAAGACATTTCCCAAGCAGACACTTACCTCACATCCCCGCTCATGTCAAGCCCCCCAGCGCCAGCAGGGGGCAGTAGAGCTCCACACACTTTCCCTCGGCGTGCCGTCTGTTCGCCGGAGCTTAGGCCTTCGGAGTTTAGCGCCTGCCTCTCTGCATGTGGTCCAGAGAGACTCCGGCCTCCCAAGCCCGGGTCTAAATCGTGCATCTGCGGCCGTCTGCGCTCCCATAACCCCCCAAAAAAGCGTCCCAGTGAAGAGGGCGCAAATCACGGAGCAGAATGGGCGAGAGTTAGCGCCAGGCTAGGCTTCAGTGCTAACGTGTGCTGAGAAGGCTAAGAACAAAAGGGATGGGGTGTGTTGGTTTGAATGTCAGAGGGGCAGAGCGGGGACAGAGCGGGGACAGAGCAGGGACAGAGCGGGAACAGGCAAGACGTATCACCCAGCAACAATGAAAAAGGAGAATGTCACATGATGGCAGCCGGCCAGAAAGCGAGTGTGGCCGCGGAGGAGGTCCGTGAGGAGCAGGATGAGAGCGGGTGTTTGGGAATGTGCGAGACTAATCGTTTGGGTGGTGGAGTGTCATTTACGAGGACTCTGGGGGTATCAGGCGGCGGCTCTTGGTTCTCAGAGAGTGGCTAAATGTCGGCGTGTCCGCCCGCCGCTTAGCCGGAAGCAGGCCACAAATGAGCGAGTGACCTCGGTGGGATACGGGGGGGGTCTTTAAGCGGGAGCGCTGGGAATGATGAGCGCAGGAGCTTGGAGAATGAAGTGGGGAGTTTTGATTAATGAGATCCAACGCCGAGCGCTGAAAGACCGGCCATGAGAATGGATGAGTGGGCTATTAAGCACAGGGTGTGTAAAGCAGAGGAGTCACTGGCCTCCAGAGAGAGAGAGAGAGAGAGAGAGAGAGAGAGAGAGGAGAGAGAGAGAGAGAGAGCAGTGCTGAAAAGAGATCCAGGTCAGGGGGGTGTAATGATGGAGAGGGAGGCCGGTGCTTGGCCTGTGGCGGAGAGATGTTAAGTGGGCTATCCCGCACTGCAGGATCAGGCAGCCTTCTGTCTTGGGACTGGTGATGTGCAGGTATTCGATATACAGTATATAGACAAAAGTATTCGGACACCAGAGTTTATCCTGCTTATGTTGGAATTTGATTGCGTGACAGGAGTGTTAGTGAGGTCACCACCCCCCCACATCCCCAACTCTCCAATGTATCCCAAACGTAGTGGATGGAGCACCATTCATCATTCCAGAGAACACAGTTATCCCACAATGCTGGGGGACTTTCTACCCCTCTAGCCCACGCCTGGCATCATTTGGCTTGGTGCCAACAGGTCTATCCCTGCCTATCTGCTCCAGAGAGTCCTATTCTATAGCCACACAGTTATACCATCTACTTTAGACTAGAGCAGAACAGCACTGGGCTGGAAGCTCTGGCAGCCTGCTGGAGGGTGTGTGTGTGTAGGGGTGAGGTGGGGGGGGAGTTGCTGGAAAGGGGGAGGGGAGTGTGTGGGTGAGGCTTTGGCCCGGGACATGCACAGCAGCGGCGGAGTAAATCTGTCCTGATCCGCCGGCCGTGTATCTACAACCATTATCTCTTGAGTCGTGTCCAGAGAGAGAGAGAGAGAGAGAGAGAGAGAGAGAGAGAGAGAGAGAAGGGGGGGGGGGGATGGATGGATATATGGAGAGAAAAGAGGGAGAGGATGAGGGAAAGAGTTCAAAAAAGAGAGACAGAGAAACTGGATTGAAGGGAAGGGGGGGGCGAAGAAAGGCAGAGAGAGAGAGAGAGAGAGAGAGAGAGGAAGAAAGGGAGAGAGAGAGAGAGAGAGAGAGAGAGGAAGAAAGGGAGAGAGAGAGAGAGAGAGAGAGAGAGAGAGAAAGGGAGAGAGAGAGACAGAGGAAGAAAGGGAAAGAGAGAGAGAGACGGGAAGAAAGAGGGAGCGAGAGAGAGAGAGAGAGAGAGAGGAAGAAAGAGAGAGAGAGAGAGAGGGAGGAAAGGGGGGGAGAGAGGGAGAGAGAGAGGAATATATAGAGAGGGAGATATAGATATATAGAGAGAGAGAGGAGAGAGGGGGAGAGAGAGAGGGAGATATATATATATATATATATATATATATATATATATATATATATATAGAGAGAGAGAGAGAGAGAGAGAGCAAAGAGAGGGAGAGAGGGAGAGAGAAAGGAAGAAAGAGAGACATATATATAGAGAGAGAGAGGAAAGAGGGAGAGAGAGGGAGGGAGATATATATATAGAGAGAGAGAGGAAAGAGGGAGAGAGCGACATAAAGAGGAAGATGGATAGAGAGAGAGAATAAGAGAGAGAGGGAGAGAGAGAGAGGGAGGGAGAAAGGATAAGAAAAAATAAGCAAGACAGGGAGGACGAGAGAGATAGATATAGACAGTGAAAAAGAGAGAGGAAGACAGGAAATAGAGAGAGAGAGAGAGAGAGAGAGAGAAAGATAAAGGGAGAGCGAGAGAGAGAGAAAGAGAGAAAGATAGAGGGAGAGAGAGAGAGAAAGATAGAGGGAGAGAGAGGGAGATGAAGAGGAAGCGAGGAAGAGAGAAAGAAGGACAGAAAAGGTAGAGAGAGAGAGAGAGAGAGAGAGAATAGTGCATAGCGGTGAATTCTGATGAGGCTGGCGAGAGCGTGGCCCAGATGACGTGAGAACACTGAACATGAGGCCGAGCTGATGGTGCTCCCCACTGAAGTAGCCTACAGTACCCTTCCACACACCAGAGAACACACACACACACACACACACACACTCTGTCTTTCTTCAGTCTGAACTCTCTCTCAGTTTTAGGTTTGAAGGCCCTGATCGGCGATCTTCAGGAAAGTCAGCATTAATGCCTCCAGTGATTCCTAATGAACCTTATATTCCAGTTATTAGAGAATAATGACCCCCCTAATTAAACACTCCCTGTGATCACACGATCACACAGCCAGAGTGTTCCCCCCGGAGAACAGCGGAGCAGAGGGCAGCAGATACGTCCTGACTCATTCTCTGCCATCCTATCAACACCTTCTGGATGAGCTGGAGTGTCACCTGTAATCCAGAAACGATCATCTAATCATCAGTGCCTGACCTCACAAACGCTTGGGTGGCTGAATGCAGTCAAATCGTCACCGCAATGTTCCAAAACCCTTCCCAGAAGGGTAGAAGCTCTTGCAGCCACGCACTCACCTAATAACACTCAACAGGTAGGGCTGAATGAGCAGGATGTCTGCAGACTTTGATATGTACTATTTGGACAAAAGTATTGGGACACCTGCTCATTTTTTGCTTCTTCTGAAATCATGGGTATTTAAATAGTTTCTCCTGCTTCTGTTGGAGTAGCGGTCTCTACTGGCCAGGGAAGGGTTTCTACGAGATTTTGGAGAAACACTGCTGTGAGGATTTGATTGCATTAAGCAACAAGAGCATTAGTGAGGTCAGCATGTTGTCTTCTTCTTCCTTGGACATTTCAGAAGGCACTGTGAATGAGCAGGTGTCCCAATACTTTTGTCCATATTGTGTAAGTTAGTAATAATATGACGTACTGTGGCCTAAAATAGGGCACAGGACGTCACTGGGCAGTTGCATACTGGGCAGAATTACCGGGATGGGGATGAGGGAGAGCTGAATGTGTGTGTGAGGGTTGTTGAAGCCAGGCTTGGCTGTTCTTCAGGCCGTGGCGGAGAGGCTGGTGGGCCCGAGGCTGTGGTTCTTCTAAATCGGAACTCTCCGAAAGCCATCCAGCGGAAAAGAGCTAAACCCTTCTTCAAGCTCCTCTGTTTTTTTTTTTTCAGAGGGAGCTGAAGACACAGATGATTTGAAATGCCAGCCAACTCCATTTGTAACGTCTTCTCGGGCGGGTGTCCCACACCGAGGATAGAAAGCGACACAAAATACAAAAAAAAAGAAGGGAAATCTGGAGGTGGGAAAAAACCAACAAAGCTGGAGATCCTGAAGCTGCGGACGCCTCCAGAAGCCTGGAGCGGTTTTAACTGGGTGAAGAGAATTCGGCAAGAGTAAGGATCTGCGCCAAACTATGAAGGCTCAGAGTTGAACATCTCCAAAATGAACATCTCCAAAACACCAGGCAGGGTCTTCCTGGTATGCAGTGGTCAGCACCTACCAAGTAAGTGCTCCATTGAAGGGCAACTGGTGAACCGACAAGTGGCAGGATCATGGAGTCTCCACCTTACAACTGAAGGGCCTGCTGCTCCAGGGTTATGGTGCTTCGCCATCAGCAGCCGGAGCCAGAGAGAGCACAATAGTCCAGGTCTAGCTGATTTCTGGTTTCCTTCGAGTGTTCCAGCCTGAGAATCATCTCATCTCCTCTTTTTCGCTGGTTTTGGAGCTTGAGAACTTTGGGAAACCAAAGCCTTGGACCCTCTGAAGCACCTCCTTCGTTCACCCGCCCAAGTCATGTGTCTGTCTGTGTAGATGACATCATCAGGGGAGCTTCCTCTCTCCACTGTGCAGCTCAGTCCCACCGTGTTGATAATGAGGGTGGAGCCTGTCAACACTCCCACCACTGTTAATATTATCCATGACACGTTTCTGACAGGTTCACATTTCCCCCTTTAAATAAATGTTCTGCCCGATTCCCCGCAGACTCATCTCTGTTTATATAGCTTCATCTCGAAATACACAATTCACTGCGGAGCCCCAGACGCTGACGCATCTATACGCTGCGCTGGAGATGTGGAAGTGGAAGACGGAGGCAGAACAAGGGCAGAAAGTTCTCTGGAACTTTACGGAACCACCACCATCTCCCCCGCCCCCCGCGGTGGGACTTTGAGTGGTGCACTCCAGGGTATGCTTAGTCATGAGTGAATGACAGGGTCTGGACAGCTCCATTAGGTGCACAGATGGTGGTGATGGTGGTGGTGGTGGGGGCTAAAGAGGAGCTGGAACAAATGTAATATTGTCTGAGCAGAACCTGCTCACAGCTTGAGCGTCTGGCCTCGGCCCAAACTCACCGTTGCTGCGGGTGGCCAGCTACACTGCAGGCGGACCCGCTAGCCGGTCGGCTCTGTCGGCGTCTGGTTTTGTCATGTCAGGTAGTTAGCTTCTCTCGGTGATGTACTCGGAGCTGAGAGGAGGGCCTGGCCAGCTGTCTGAGAGCCTGGCCCGGAGGAGAGGAAGCCAAGCAAGGCGAACTGCGTTCACTTAAAGAGCAGGCCTTCGTTTCAGGGAGGCTGTCAGGCTTGACAGCTGATGGAAGCTCAAGCACTGCTCATCCACCCACTGGATGTCCTGACCCCCTTTTCAGCTCTTTATTTAAATGAAATGGAGGAATTTCTGGGTTCTGTCTGTGGCAACCTCGCCAACCGCAGCGCAACTGCACGCTCTACAAATGGCTCTTTGAGTTTGAAGAACCATCAAGATCTTTAACCTGGAGGGTTTATCTGACCTTCTAACTGATTTGCATTACAATTTTTGCTGTCGTTGGTTTTTGTGCTCTAAAAAATATCCAAAAACCTGGACCAGACGTTCCTAGAAAGAAGATAGGTCCACCTCTGACCTCTAGCCTACCAACTCACCTACCACCTCTACTGCCCAGCCCTCTTCCACTGCATCTCCAGACGAATCTAATCTGCCTCTCCGCCTCAGTTTCTCGGCCCTCTGATTCCTAAGGTATGGGATCTGGTGGAAAATGGGGTCCTGTTTAGCTCATGTTAGCTAGCCCCCCGCTCCACTAGCTCCTTATAGCTATGTATGATATTTAATATGTGCTATGAGTTAAGCAGAGAAGCTCAGGAGGTCTTAGCACTGGTTGGCGCAAGCTGGTTGACCAGTTTAGCTCCTGACCAGCGTAGGGTATTTTATAGTTTTTGGGTGATGGTTTCATTGGTTGACAAGCATGAACGACCTGACCAAGCTAGGCCACCAGCATGGCCGATATTGACCATGCTGGTTGACCAGCATGACCAGCGTAGGGTAGCGGTCGTGTCTTTTCGCCTCTGTGACCAGCTTTCTTACCACATTGGCCACCAAAGACCAGCTTTCAGCAAGAATGAGGAGAAAAAGATGACCACCCCTTGTGTTACCTCCATCACCATAGTTCACCTCTCAAAGATTTGCTTGGGTCTGAGGAAACAGAGGGAGGGAAAGGGAATACATCTGCGCTAATCATCCAGACATTTGTAGCGAACCAATTCCAATTCAATGAAAACGTGCAAAACCAAAATTAACAAGGTCATTTCTGTGGGGAAACAAGAGAAGATGCCAAGAACATCTTGCGAGAGGAATCTGGCTGTGTGAAGAAGAGGGGGAGGACGGACACACACACACACACACACACACACACACACATATATACATGCGAATAACGCCGCCAGACCTGGCCGATCATGCACTGTCATTTTCGAACACAAATAAAAAATAATAAATAATCTCTGCTTAAAGGAACGGTCCCCCTACAAAGCTAACGTTGCTAAGGCTATTTAGCATGTGAGATGCTAAATAGATCACATTACTCTTTACGTTTAGCATTAGCCATTCTAACAGGCCCAGCTCTGCCTAATAAACGACATAAGCGGCCGCTCAAGGCCCTGCGGCCACCAGGGGGCCCCCTGACAACTGAAGTTCTACTACTGTACTGAAGGGCTGCCAGGCTAATGTTAGCTAGCCATTTGAATGTGCTAGTCGTGTCCTTAGTTAGGCAGGAGGGTGACTCTGTGTAGATTAGATTAGATGTTAGCCGGCCATCCAGACCTCGTTATAGCTATATGTTATATTTAATATGCTATTGGTTATGCGAGAAGCTCAGGATCGCTTAGCGCTGGCTCTCGTTTTGAGGTAGATAAACGAACAGTCAAGGCTGGCTTCCCAAAGTCATACCCTTGCTGCCATAAAAATATAAAAAATGGCTAAAAATACTATATCAACAGTAGCGTTAGCCTGCTAGCCAGCGAGGAGCAGGGATGGCATTTCCATGTTACCTGTCAAGAGCTACAATTTTTTTTATTCACAACATAAAAGATACTTTCATCCTCCAAAATAATTTATTAAATTTTTTATAATAATGATTTTTTTTTATTATTATGTTATGAATATAATCATTCAGGTGTCAGAGCCATTTTCACAATAAAACGTGACAGGGTTGTATGTGACAGGGTGGTATGTAACAGGGTGGTCAATTTCATCACAAAATGACCATAGTTCTACATGTTGATGCCCACAAGCTAATCAATTTGAAAAAAAGAATAAAATAAAAATAATGAAAAACAGCTGTCGCTCTCTATTTTGCGTGACGGGGTGGTTGGGTTTGGCTTGACGGACCCTGTCTAACATGAAAAAGCTCCAAAGGCTCTAAAGATGTCACTTCCTCTTTGTGATGTTATTTAAAGTAACAGTACATTATTTATAGACAAAACTAGTTAGTGTGACGGGGTGGTAAGGCAAATCGAGGGCTGTACACAAATCAAAAATACGTTTTTTATTTTAAATAACCATGTTTTATGTAAACATGGGTACATGTGTAAAATCCCAGATATAATAAAAATGTGAAAATGATTAAAAAATAATAATAATTTCTTTATTTATTTATGTCATGTCGGCCTTGGAACAGATATTTTAAAGACTTACTGTGAATGAACACAGATAGATGCTCTGAATCTGAGAGTAAAGCCTGTTGCAAATGCCAGGACCAAATTACGAACGTGCTGTTAGAGCGAGGCAGTCCCATCGCCTCCTGCTGAACCTTCAAAGTGTCACGAACCCATTTTTAGCCTGGAGCCTGGGAAATGTGGTCACTCTCATCAGAACATCACTGCCCAAAGCTACAGGCATGGACCCACCACAAGTTAGCCCCTACTGGTGCTTTCTATAGGGCCATTATTGGCCCGGCCTGATTCCGGCTCAAACCAGACCCATTAGTGGTTTTAAGTGGGCCGCAGTGGCCTCCTACGTCATGTCCTATTACAGTCCCCATTTGGACCTTTTCTGCCCAGCAAGAAGAAGGACAGAAAAAGCTCCTATCTGCAAACCAAACGAACAGAATATGGAGGGTGTCAGCGGGGGTAGTCTGTTTTGGGGTAGGGTGGGGGTGATGGTGATAGTGCACCCCTCATCTTACATTCACTTACATTCCTACGTTCTTACGACTTACATTCAACCAGATCAACAACATCTACCAACATTGGTGGCCAACTGCGAAATTACACATATACTATATGGACAAAAGTATTGGGACACCTGCTGGTTCCCTATTTCTTCTGAAATTCAGGGCATTAAAAACAAGCATGTCCCACTTTCACTGGAGGAACTGTCTCTACTGTCCAGGGACGAGGGCTTTCTACCAGATTTTGGAAGAGCATTGCTGTGAGGATTTGATTGCATTCACTGACTAGAATGATGTTAGTGAGGTCAGGCTGGAAGATCACCACTCCACCTCATACCGAAAGGAGTGGATGGACACCTACCCCTCTACTAGCCCACGCCTGGCTTCATTAGGCATGGTGCCAATAGGTTCATGTTTCTGCATCTGCTCCAGAGGGTCCTATTCTATTGGCAGTACTTCTACACAGGGACCAGACAAGCAATGGGTGCAGCTTAAAGTAGCTGAACGCATTCATTAGATGGGGTGTCCACAAACATTTGGACATGTAGTGGATTTTTGGTGGGAGTTGGCAGGCCAGTGACCTCCCCATTTATACAGCTCTAAAATCGTAGGCATGTACAGATGTAAGAAGTAAGTAAGTGCAGCTCTTACTCTCTGCAACCTTCTGAACACACCGTCCACCTTGAGAGTTTTAACAGTTGACCAGGGGGCATCAGAAGAGCGAAATGATGGAAGGGGGCAGTGACCAAAACCAACCCAAAACCGTTTAAAACCTCCACCTGTCCTCTCGTCTCTGTCCTTTCCCTCTATCCTTCCCTCTTCTGTCTGGGTCGACTGAGGTATATTGATTTGCGCCCTCTCCGAAAAGGCAGCCTTGTATTCCAGGCACATGTTTCATACCATTACCGCTCGGCCCCCCGCGCAGCAGAAACGGGGGGTGATCCGAGCTTCAAACCTTCCGAGCGTCCGCCATCGCCTTTAATGACAGCCTCGGCGAGCTGGAGAGCAAGGGCAGAGCGTGAGTGTGAGCACACAGGAAGGGAATGGATGGAGTGAAGAGAAAAGAGATTATGGTAAAGAGGACAGATTCATACTGGCGGTTTCTCTGAAACCCGGCTCACGCTGGGGGGCGGTGGCCGGGGCGTCTATGAATGCTAAAAAGGGAGGCGCCGAGCTGAGCCGAGCCGAGCCGACCCGGGATGAGCCGGGCTGAGCCAAGGCACAGGCCTGCTATAAACCGAACGCTCCTGGAACACTAGAGTCATTATCTACAAATTATAACATCGCCATGGACTGAGCTGACCAGCTGAGTAATTACACATACACTGTGATGACAAAAGTATTGGGACGCCTGCTCATTCACTGTATTAAAAGAGTTGATCCTGCTTTTGTTGGAGGAACTGTCTCTACTGTCCAGGAAAGAAGGCTTTCCTCTAGATTTTGGAGGAGCATTGCTGTGAGGATTTGATTGCATTTGATTGCATTAGTGAGCTCAGGATGTTGGATGATGATCAGCACCTCATCTCATCATCTTCAACTCCCCAACTCATCTTAAAAATATTTGATGGAGCACTATCCATCCATCATTCTAGAGAGCACCGTTAGTTCCACTGCTCCACAGCTCAATGCTGGGGGGCTCTGTACCCCTCTAGCCCATGCCTGGCATTAGACAGCATGGTGCTAATAGGGTCATGCTGATCTGCTCCAGAGAGTCTATCTATTCTACTGGCAGTACTTTTCTACAGGGACTAGACAAAAAGTAAAGGAACCTCTTAAGGTGCTTTGAGGAACCTTCCAACTTCCTCTTTTTCTTCTAAAAACCTTTTCTTAAATGTTCCTCAAAGCACCATAAGAGATATGAAGAACCTCCGACATTTCCTCAAGGATCTTTTAATTATAACAGTGTGAGGCTTTCAACCTCAAGAACCTTGTACCGCCTGTTAAGCATGGTGGTGGGAGCATCATGCTATGGGGCTTGTTTTTCTCAGCATTACCCCAAACCACAGGCTTGATGGTTGAAACCGAAGAGAATTGGGTGGTGCAACAGGACAATGACCCCGAACACACATCCAAGGTGGTCTTAGAATGGATAAAGCAAGTTAACTTTAGGTTTTTGGAATGGCCTTCCCAAAGTCCTGACCCCAATTTTTATTGAGCTCTACTGATTCTGCCAAGAAGAGTGGACAAATATCCAGGCGGACTTCTGCCAGGAGATTGTTGATGGCAACCGAAAGCACTTAGTTTTTGACCGTGTGTTAATTTCAGCAAGTCTGTGATGAGTGTATGTAAACTTTTGACCACAATGGTGGTTACATCTGGTCTACAGGGTAGAGCAATCGATCACTGAGTGTTTCACCTCACTGATTAAGCTTAATCTGCCTCCAGGAACATCTCTGGCCTGGAGAACACAGGAACGTAGCTTGACTTTTAATGAGCTCAGAAAATCACTCGATAACACCCGACGCAGTGTTTACTGTGACTGATGAGGGCAGTTTTAAAGGGAAGGCATATATGTGTGTGTGTGTGTGTGTGTGTGTGTGTGTGTGGCATGCAGTCTTATTAAAGTTCACTCCACTGCACTACACTTCCATAAATAATGTTTTGCAATTATTTTATCGGGCATAAAGAACCATAGAGCCAGACAACGAACCACTGAATCACTCAGATGGTTCTTTGAATGGTCATGGTTCTACATATGCTAGAACCGTTACATTTCCAGAAGAACCTCAAGGACCATTTAGAAACAACACTTCCATAAATGACGTTTCACAATTCTTTTCTTGTTCATAAAGCACTGTAGAGTTAGGCAACGAACCACAGAAGCACTTAGATGGTTCTTTTATTTTGTCATGGTTCTACATACGCTAGAACCGTTACATTTCCAGAAGAACCTCGAAGACCATTTAGAAACATTTGCATAAAGAACCGTAGAGCTAGGCAACAAACCACTGAAGCACTCAGGTGTTCTTTTTTTTATTTGTCATGGTTCTACATATGCTAGAACCGTTGCATTTCCAGAAGAACCTCGAAGACCATTTAGAACCAACACTTCCATAAATGACGTTTGCATAAAGAACCGTAGAGCCAGACAACGAACCACTGAAGCACTCATACTGTGGTTTGATTTCCTCTTCCTATCTTAATGGTCTGAAGGTAAAACCTGACCTTGTCTAGAACCTTTGCTGGTTCTCTGGCCTCAGACGCGCACCAGACAAAACAACACATGAGTTTTACAGACATTAGTAACAGGCTCTGAGACGAGACTCAAGAAGAACTAGAGAGAGAGAGACAGAAAGAGAGAGAGAGCAAACATGGCAAAAGGTCAATGTTTTGTGTTCCTCACACCCCCTCGTCCTCCTCCTCGTCCTCCTCCTCATCCTCCTCCTCCTCCTTCTTCTCTTTGTTCCCGGGCTTGCATTAATTCAGTGTTCTACATGCGGTCACTGCCAAAAGCTATCTGACCTCTTATCTCTAACCTCTGCTTACAATTGTTTTCCACTCACCTCCACATGGAGACAATGGAGGGTCTATCATGCTGCCTGTCGATCACAGCAGCGTACTGACCACACTGCTTGTGCGTCCCTACAGGTTGCTCACCTATGCTAGGCAGCTTAGTTACAGCTCTCCAGTATGTCTACAAGTGTCATCTACAAGTACTGATGGGGGATAGCCACTTCATGGTGTTACTAAGTCAGAGGAACAGTGAGTACGCTAGCCCTGGTTCTAAGAGGAACGCCACATTGGGATCCATCCTCTTACCTGGATACACTCCAGATACTAGTCACATGAAGTGGCTAGGTGTAATGAAGGTTTCTCCAGTTTAAAAGGTGCTTTGAGGAACCTTCAAAAGAAGGGTTTAATAAGAAAATGGTTCCTTGATGGTTCCTCAGAGCATCTTAAGGGGTTCCTCCACCTGTCTCAAACTGAAGAACCTGCAAATGTCCCTCAAGGATCTTCTACTTTTAACGTTCTAGCTCAAATGCAGTTTGACCTAAACATACATGTAGATCAATAGTGGCGGACTTGAGCAGTTTGACCAATTGCTGATGCAGCTAGAGGTACTTTTAGACTAATTGTGGCATTGAGAAGGCGGGGCTCGAGCAGTTTGACCAGTGGTTGGTGTAGCTGCAGGTACATGTTGACCAATAGTAGTGGTGAGAAGGTGGAACTTACGCAGTTGATCAATTATTGATGCAGCTGCAGGTACATGTTGACCAATAGTGGCGGTGAGAAGGAAGGACTTATGAAGTTTGACCAGTGGTTGGTGTAGCTGCAGGTACATGTTGACCAATAGTGCTGATAAAAAGGCGGGACTTAAGCAGTTTGACCAACTGTTGATGCAGCTGGAGGTACATATAGATCAATACTGGTGGTGAGAGGGCGGGACCTAAGCACTTTGACCAATGGTTGACGATCAATGCGAAATCTGACATTTTACACTTTACAATTTATAAACCCGCCCATTTTTTTTTCACACGCCAATAAGTGAACCTATGGTGACCCTACCTATTGTGTATGCTAATTTCCCAGCCTAAATCCACCGATGTCATTTCACTGCTGCTGCGCTAAAGTTCTGATAAAGTCCTACAGCCCCATGCGTCTCCTCGGATTTTCGGAAGTGTTGTGGAGAGCTTTATGGCCGCCTCTCCGCACACGCCCGGCCTTCTGCCACCTTCCCTGATCTGCGCTTAGCCGCCACGGCTACACTGCAGGGCTGCCCGAGGAGCCTGAACTCACATAATGGCAAATCAATTTCACTCTCTCCGCTCGGGTGAGGTGAGAGCTTAGGGCATAATTACTGGGCCGGAGAAAAGAGAAGGAGCGAGAGAGAGCGAGAGAGAGAGAGAGAGAGAGAGAGAGATTGAGAGAGAGAGAGAGAGAGAGAGAGAGAGAGAGATTGAGAGAGAGAGAGAGAGAAATGGCGGCTTTGTGAGCTAATCCAGTGTTCTCCTCCTGCTCTTGTGCTGAGGTGAAACCAATACTGTTATCCAAGCAGGTCCGGCAACGAGGGACACATACACAAACACACACACATCCTCACACACACACACAGGAGTGCGGCTCAGGTAGTAGCATTGACGCGAAGCACCGTTTAATGAGATTCTTAACACACCTCCTGCATCATCTGGGTTTGCCGAATTTGCCACCCCTGGGTCACTGTGCCTCTCTCTCTCTCTATATATATATGTGTGTGTGTGTGTGTGTGTGTGTGTGTGTGTGTGTAACATCCCCCCTGAGGAGAGGAAGAGTGATTACGCACTTAAAGAGCAGCAAGGGCACCACTGTTTCACAGGAGCATTGTGTCACACAACCACACACACACACACACACACACACACACACTCTCTCTCTCTGAGTAAATGAGTCCCTCCTTGGGCCATGTGTGTACCTGTTTCGAGGAAAGTCCGAGAGCCAGACAAATTGGAGGCGATGTAGCATTTTGTCCAGTTCAGAGTTCAGAACCGTTTCGGGGAGGATTTCGCTCCTTCAGATCATCCTGCAAATCCCAGTTCTGCCCGAACCCTCAGCTTCGTCACGAGCTCCGCTGCAATGTGTCGTGGCATCTGAAATCGGCTCTCTGAATATCCGGCCGATTATCTGTTAGCATCAGTCAGCCCTTTCCAGCTGTAACCTAGCAACCACGAGCAACAGCAAAAGTTACAGGTGAGCTTTAAGAGAACTGATGAACTGAAGATACGTTAAGGTTAGGATTAGGTGTAGATTAAGGTGTAGGTTAATATTTGGTATAGATTAAGGTGTAGGTTCAGGTTGGGTTAGGATTAGGATTAGGTGTAGATTAAGGTGTAGGTTAATATTTGGTATAGATTAAGGTGTAGGTTCAGGTTGGGTTAGGATTAGGATTAGGTGTAGATTAAGGTGTAGGTTAATATTAGGTATAGATTAAGGTGTAGGTTTAGGTTGGTTTAGGATTAGGTTTAGAATTAGGTTTAGGTGTAGATTAAGGTGTATGTTATAATTAGGTGTATATTATAATTAGGTGTATATTAAGGTTATTAATACATGTAGATTAAGGTGTATCTTAAGGTGTGGATTAGGGTTAGGGTTATGTGTAGTTCAAGGTGTCGGTTAACATATATGTGGATTAAGGTGTAGATTGATGTTAGGTTATGATTAGGTTTATTAGTAGATTAAGGTGTAGATTGATGTTAGGTTATGATTAGGTTTATTAGTAGATTAAGGTGTAGATTGATGTTAGGTTATGATTAGGTTTATTGGTAGATTAAGGTGTAGATTGATGTTAGGTTTAGATTAGGTTTATTGGTAGATTAAGGTGTAGATTGATGTTAGGTTATGATTAGGTTTATTAGTAGATTAAGGTGTAGATTGATGTTAGGTTATGATTAGGTTTATTAGTAGATTAAGGTGTAGATTGATGTTAGGTTATGATTAGGTTTATTAGTAGATTAAGGTGTAGATTGATGTTAGGTTATGATTAGATTTATTAGTAGATTAAGGTGTAGATTGATGTTAGGTTATGTTTAGGTTTATTGGTAGATTAAGGTGTAGATTGATGTTAGGTTATGATTAGGTTTATTGGTAGATTAAGGTGTAGATTGATGTTAGGTGATGATTAGGTTTATTGGTAGATTAAGGTGTAGGTTAATATTAGGTTAAAAGTAGACTAAAGTGTATCTTAAAGTGTAGGTTCAGGTTAGGTTAAGATTAGATTTAGGTGTAGATTAGGGTGTAGAAAAAAATATATGTAGATGAAGGTGTAGGTTGAGGATAAATTTAGATTAGGTTTAGGTGTAGATTAAGGTGTAGGCTAATATTAGGTTTAGGTGTAGATTAAGGTGTAGGTTATGGTTATGTTAAGATTAGATTTAGGTGTAGATTGAGGGTTAGGTTGAGGTTAGATTCAGATTAGGTGTAGATTAAGGTGTAGGTTCAGGTTAGGTTAATATTAGGTTAATTGGTAGATTAAGGTGTAAATTAAGGTTAGGGTTAGGTGTAGATTAAGGTGTAGGCTAATATTAGGTTTAGGTGTAGATTAAGATGTAGGTTGAGGTTAGATCCAGATTAGGTTAATTGGTAGATTAAGGTGTAGGTTAATATTAGGTTTAGGTGTAGATTAAGGAGTAGGCTAATATTAGGTTTAGGTGTAGATTAATGTGTAGGCTAATATTAGGTTTAGGTGTAGATTAAGGAGTAGGCTAATATTAGGTTAAGGTGTAGATTAATGTGTAGGCTAATATTAGGTTTAGGTGTCGATTAAGGTGTAGGTTAAAGTTAGGTTTAGGTGTAGATTAAGATGTAGGTTAATATTAGGTTGATTGGTAGATTAAGGTGTACGTTAAGGTTAGGTTTAGGTGTAGATTAAGGTGTAGGTTCAGGTTAGGTTAATATTAGGTTAATTGGTAGATTAAGGTGTGGGTTAAGGTTAGGTTTAGGTGTAGATTAAGGTGTAGGTTAAGGTTAGGTTTAGGTGTAGATTAAAGTGTAGGTTCAGGTCAGGATTCAAACCCCTGGTTGGTGGTTCTGAAGGAAGAGGGTGGAGAAATCCACCTCGTAAGCAGTGGGAGTAAAATCTCGGATGACCTCCACCAGTTGCTACCAGGGCTTTCCTGCCACCCAGCCCGACATGCCCTCGTCCTCTCGCCCTTCTTTAATAAGTGAATGTGACGGGTAGCACCCAGGTAACCCCCAGCCGCTCCCTCACTCTGACTGGACTCAGGTGAAGCCCGTTAATACCAGGACACCTCCGCCGGGATCTATCATCGGCATGAATTCAACAGGATCTGAGAAAAGCTTCGCATGCAAACATCGCCGGTGATCACAGAGTGGGTAAACCCCGACAGGCGTGTGGCGTCTTTCTCAATCAACCCTATTCACGAACCCTCCCGTTCAACCCTGAGCGCTGAATTCCCGGTGACGGAATGTGGAAACACTGGAGGCAAAAGGCATTCAAGGACGGAAAGGAAATCGATACCTACAAGAGTCAATTAATTGCTTTAAGACCACCTCCCCCCCCCCAATATCCCTCGATCCTGACCCCTCTTTCATCACCATTCCTCCGCTCCTTCCCTCGATTCTCCCAGGGGTCTTTCAGGCCCTCTCAGGAGGGGTGGCGCAACACTTTTGTACGTGTCAGCGACTACAATATGGGTTTAACATCTCTGAACTTGGGAGCGGATCCTGGGAGCCGCCGAAAAACCAACCCAATTACCCAGGAGTCAATAGAGAGCAAATTAAAAAGCCCTCGGGATTTGCAGCATGCCAGAGAATGCCAGCCGCATCAAGATGGTCAAGGCCGCAAACAAAGGCCCGGGACAGCCCCCCCGGTCCTTTTCCTATCCCCTCTGCGGCGCCCTGATTAGCCCGGGAAAGATTTAGCGTTCGCTTTTCACCCCCGCCAGCGGAGAAGAAAGAGGAGGAGCAGGGACTTCATTCACACAGGTCTATGGATCGCAAAACAAAGCGCCGCCCCTCGGGAGAGGTGGGCTGGGTCATTGAGCTTGTTCAGGGAGGTGTAAACGACCACCTCTCAATGAAGCCAAAATAAAGAACAAGTGGAGACTGAGAGGGACCTCTGATGAACCCTGACACCGACTGAGAGAAAAGGGGGTGAAAGAAAGTGCTGGTTAGTGCCACTCAGTATCGAGAGGCTCTGGATGGCCCTTTTTTTTTTTTTTACTCGAGGCCTTGAGGATGGATACTGTAGATGGTGGAGGTGGATGGCCTCTCGGAGGCTTCTTAGGTGGCCTTCCATCCGCAGGGAGAACGTTAGCTTTTAGCCTCCGATCAGCTTCTCCTTCTCCGGACAGGCTAGCTTTTCGGTCGGCCAAGTGTTAACTACTAGCCTCCGGTGAGCCATCCTTCCTTCTCCCTTCTCCGGCTGGCCTAGCATTAGCTTTTAGCCTCCGACAAGCCATTCGCCCGTCTCTGGCTGGCCTGGTGTTAGCTTTTAGGCTCAGGTTAGGTATAAGCCTAGCATAAGCTTTTAGGTCAGCTATTTGACATTTTCCAGTTGGTCCACCATTAGCATTTAGCCTCCGGTCAGCCCTCCTCCCTTCTCCGAACAGCCTAGCATTAGAGTTTAGATTTGCATTCTCTGGTCGGCCTAGCATTAGCATGTAGGCTCTGGCCAGCTATTCTGCATTCTCTGGTTGACTGAGTGTTAGCTTTTAGCATGTGATGAGCCCTTTTCTCTTCTCCGGGCGCCCTAGCATTAGCTTCCAGGCTCAGATCAGCTATTCTGCATCCTCCGGTCAGCCTAGCATTAGCTTTTAGCGTGTGATCAGCCCTTCTCCCCTTCTCTGTACAGCCTAGCATTAGCTTTTAGCGTGTGATCAGCCCTTCTTTCTTCTCCGGACGCCCTAGCATTAGCTTCCAGGCTCAGATCAGCTATTCTGCATCCTCCGGTCAGCCTAGCATTAGCTTCCAGGCTCAGATCAGCTATTCTGCATCCTCCGGTCAGCCTAGCATTAGCTTCCAGGCTCAGATCAGCTATTCTGCATCCTCCGGTCAGCCTAGCATTAGCTTCCAGGCTCTGATCAGCTATTCTGCATCCTCCGGTCAGCCTAGCATTAGCTTCCAGGCTCAGGTCAGCTATTCTGCATCCTCCGGTCAGCCTAGCATTAGCTTCCAGGCTCAGATCAGCTATTCTGCATCCTCCGGTCAGCCTAGCATTAGCTTCCAGGCTCAGATCAGCTATTCTGCATCCTCCGGTCAGCCTAGCATTAGCTTCCAGGCTCAGATCAGCTATTCTGCATCCTCCAGTCAGCCTAGCATTAGCTTCCAGGCTCAGATCAGCTATTCTGCATCCTCCGGTCAGCCTAGCATTAGCTTTTAGCCTCTGGTCAGCGCTTCTCTCTTCTCCGGTCAGCCTAGCATTAGCTTTAAGCTTCTGTTAGGCTTTCTCTGGTGGGTCACAGCGTACGTCGACCTTAGGTGTGTACTTAACTGTCGTAGACTGTACAAATGAACTAGAGTGCACCATGTTTTCAGAAAGCCGAGAAACTTTTCGGAACTTCTCCAGAGGGGTCCTGGACAGGTCTTTGCTTCTTAACCTCTTCTGACGGCTTTTTGGAACAGATTCCCAGCTCTGTTCCTCCGGGGGGTGTTGTACGAGTCCCTCCCCATCCATTCTGCCCTCTTCTTTGACATGAGAACCGTGTAAAGACAGCCTCCTTTTCTCCTGCTAAAGCTCCTCTCCTGGCGCGAGGTGAAGCGGAGTGGGCTAAACTAATTACCGGCCTTGCTCCTCTAAGCCTGCAGCTTACGGGGCACAATGGAGCCTTCAGCTTCCCCAAGTCTGTCCCTCTTTAGTTCCACATGCTGCTATCAGCAGGCCCAACAAAGGAGCCTCCATTAGAGTAATTAACAACTAAATGAAATGCGCTCTTGTTCCAGCAGTGTCGGGTTCGAGGCCTGTTTTTTTTCCCCTTAAAAAGAGGGAGCCTTTCGAGTTTGGTTGTTTTGGCTTTGTTCAGCGCTTTTGAAGCTAGCGAGCGAGGCCTCAAACAGGCTTTCTTGTAATCGTTCCCATGTCTCAGCAGAGGTGGACCTTGTGGACTTACCGTTTATCATGCTGTATCGCGCTGGCGCCAAATTAACGTAAATAAATGAGATCACTGTTGCGATCGTGGTCATTTTTGTTTGGAAAAAGGACATCAGCTGACTAATCACTGTTAGCAGAGTCGCTACCAAACCAATAGAGAGTGAGAGAGTGAGACAAGGGGACTGTACAGCCATACGGAAACCTGATGAATAGCATAATGGTCATGTTCAAATAGGGAGCAAATATTTTGACCATGTATCGACATATACAAATACACAGATCAGCCATAACATTAGTACCACTGAAAGATGAAGTGAAAAACAGTGATATACTGATAAATATATATATATATATATATATATATATATATATATATAAAAAGGTGCATGTATTTGTCACTGTACACTGTACCTCCGCATTTAACCCATCTGTGGTAGTGAACACACACACATACTAGTGAACTAGGGGCAGTGAGTACACACCCAGACAGTGGCAGCTTGCAGAGCCCGGGAATCGAACCCACAACCCTGTTATCGATAGCCCGGCGCTCTAACCGCTGAGCCACCACTGCCCTTCAAACATACACTTACTTATGTAATACATATGTAATAAGTGTATTTATTCTCCAATCAAAAATATCGGTATCATCTACATATTATACATCCAATAAATGATACTTATAATGATACTTTAATGTATAAGCCCAATATATATATATATATATATATATATATATATATATATACAGTCATGCCCGAAAGTATTCATACCCCTGGCAAAGTTTGACTTAAATTTACTTTTATTTAACCAGAAGTTATATTCTTGCCTTGAAACGACACAGGCGTCTCCCAGGAGATAACACGATGATGTACAAGAGGCATCATTGTGGGAAAAAGTATTTCTCAGCTTTTATAAACATTTGAACAAAAAGTGGCATGTCCAAAATTATTCATACCCTTTGAAAACTGTCACAGTATATGGGAAAATCCAAAGTTCTATACCATTCCAAATAGTCCAAGCTGTTTTAAAGCATCCTAATTACCCTGATTCATTGGGAATAGCTGTTTTAATCAACTCAACAGGAGAAAAACAGCAGCTCTCTGCAGTTGGTTTGTGGACAGTCATGGCTAAGACAAAGGAGCTCACTAAGGACCTGCGGCTGTGCATTGTGGCCGCTCACAAGTCAGGAAAGGGCTATAAAGCCATATCAAAATGTTTTCAAGTTCCAGTGGCTACAGTGCAAAGTATTATTAAAAAATACAAGAAGTTCCGCACTTTGGAAAATCTCAGAAGATGTGGTCGGAAGCCAAAAGTGACACCTGTGCTGGCCAGGAGAATAGTGAGAGAGGTGAAGAAAAATCCAAGGATCACCACCAAGGCCATCCTGGTGAATCTGGACTCTGCTGGTGGCGACATCTCAAGGCAGACAGTTCAACGGACACTGCACACTGCTGGGTTCCACGGACGCAGGCCAAGGAGGACACCACTTCTCCAGAAAAGGCACACAAAAGCCCGCTTGACCTTTGCAAATGCTCATCTGGACAAAGAAGAAGACTTCTGGTGTTCTGTTTTATGGTCAGATGAAACAAAAATTGAATTGTTTGGCCACAATGATGTGTGCACCATTTGGCGTGAAAAAGGAGAAGCCTTCAACCCTAAGAACACCATCCCCACTGTCAAACATGGTGGTGGGAACCTAATGTTTTGGGGGTGTTTTTTAGCCAATGGACCAGGGAACTTGATCGCAGTAAATGGCACCATGAAAAAAGAGCAATACATCAAGATTCTCAACAACAACATCAGGCAGTCTGCAGAGAAACTTGGCCTTGGGAACCGGTGGACATTTCAGCACGACAACGACCCAAAACACACAGCCAAAGTGGTGAAGAAATGGTTAGCAGACAAAAACATTAATGTTTTGCAGTGGCCCAGCCAGAGTCCTGACTTGAATCCAATTGAGAATCTGTGGAGGGAGCTAAAGATCAGGGTGAGGGCAAGGAGACCCTCGAACCTCAAAGAGTTGGAGCTCATCACTAAAGATGAATGGGCAAAAATACCAGTGGAGACATGCAAAAAGCTGGTCAGCAATTACAGGAAGCGTTTGATTGCTGTAATAGCCAATAAAGGCTTTTCTATTAATTATTGAGAAGGGTATGAATAATTTTGGACATGCCACTTTTTGTTCAAATGTGTATAAAAGCTGAGAAATATTTTTTCCCACAATGATGCCTCTTGTACATCATTGTGTTATCTCCTGGGAGATGCCTGTGTCATTTCCAGGCAAAAATATAATTTCTGGTTAAATAAAAGTAAATTTAAGTCAAACTTTGACAGGGGTATGAATACTTTCGGGCATGACTGTATATACATATATATATATATATATATATATATATATATATATATATATATATAAAGAATTGGGCTTATACATTCAAACATATGTAAGTCTCATTTATTGGATGTATAATATGTAGATGATACCGATATTTTTAAAGATCAGGGGATCGCTAGTTCCAATATAATATACTGTACTCATAATATACTGTATGTGCATATATTGCTGTATATCATATTTCTGTATGGCTGTAGAAACAGGAATGGGGGGTGGTGGTTAAGCGAAGTGCTCAGAGTAGGGAAAGAAGTTTAATCATGTAAAAGTTCCGTGAAGAACTCAGACTAAGGCTAATTATGGGAGTGTTTTCGCAATTTGTGTCAAAGTTTCCAATACGGGTCCGCAGAAAAGCCACTGATCAATGTCTTGCTAATGCAGGGCATGTTTTGACCTTAACGTAAAAAAAAGTGAGGAGATTATCAGCTCTTTAAAGAGAGTAGTTTGAACAAGGCTGTCAATTTTTGGAGCTAAGCTGGAATCTGCTTGTCTGAGCGTTGAGTAATTAACAGTAATCGTTTCCAAGCTGAGACTGGGAATTTCAATCCACAGCATTTGGGTTAAAGTTCAAAAGCTTTGACTTTACTTATGCTAACAGTGGGCTAAAAGCGGCCGAATGCCTTTTAGCTTCTGGTCTGCCAATCTCCGGCCTAGTGTTAGATTTTAACCTTAGGTCAGCTATTCGACATTGTCCAGTAAGGCTACCATTAGCTTTTAGCCTCCGGTCAGCCTTTCTCCCTTCTCCAAACAGCCTAGCATTAGAGTTTAGACCCAGGTCGGAATTCTGCATTCTCCGGTCGGCCTAGCATTAGCATGTAGGCTCCGGTCAGCTAGTGTTAGCTTTTAGCCTCTGGTCAGCCCTTCTCTCTTCTCCGGTCAGCCTAGCATTAGCTTTTAGCCTGTGGCAAGCCCTTCTCCCTTCTCTGAACAACCTAGCGTTAGCTTTTAGCCTCCGGTCAGCCTTTCTCCCTTCTCCAAACAGCCTAGCATTAGAGTTTAGACCCAGTTCGGAATTCTGCATTTTATGCTTAGCCTAGCATTAGCATGTAGGCTCCAGTCAGCTAGTGTTAGCTTTTAGCCTCCGGTCAGCCCTTCTCTCTTCTCCGGTCAGCCTAGCATTAGCTTTTAGCCTGTGGCCAGCCCTTCTCCCTTCTCTGAACAACCTAGCATTATCTTTTAGATTCAGGTCAGCTATTCTGCATCCTCCAGTCGGCCTAGCATTGGCATGTAGGCTCCGGTCAGCTGGTGTTAGCTTTTAGCCTCCGGTCAGCCCTTTTCTCTTCTCTGAACAGCCTAGCATTAGCTTTTAGCCTGTGGCCAGCCCTTCTCCCTTCTCTGAACAACCTAGCATTAGCTTTTAGCCTCCAGTCGGCCATTCTCCCTTCTCCAAACAGCCTAGCATTAGAGTTTAGACCCAGGTCGGAATTCTGCATTCTCCGGTCGGCCTAGCATTGGCATGTAGGCTCCGGTCAGCTGGTGTTAGCTTTTAGCCTCCGGTCAGCCCTTCTCTCTTCTCTGAACAGCCTAGCATTAGCTTTTAGCCTTTGGCCAGCCCTTCTCCCTTCTCTGAACAACCTAGCATTAGCTTTTAGATTCAGGTCAGCTATTCTGCATCCTCCAGTCGGCCTAGCATTAGCTTTTAGCTTGTTAGCTTTTAGCTGAGTGGCTAAGTGACCTAATGTGCTATTGCTATTGCATTGGTGGTCTGGAGTTTGATTCCCAAGCCATTTGCCAGAGCCAGTGTGGTCAGAGTCTGAGAGAGCTGGTGCGGTGGAGCTGGGGGCTTGCTGATTTCCTCCAAAAATGACGACTACCTGGCTGTGCCACATCGAAAAGAGGCAGTGGCTTGCTTTGCAGACGTATATTAGACTGTTGGACCATCCATAGGAGTGAATTCGTCCCACGGCTCTGGGCCTGCTGCTGTGTGCCTCTGCATTGCAGCTTGTAGGCTTTTCAGGTCTCCCCTAGGGTGGCTTTGCATCATAGCTCTTAGGCCTTTCGGACCATGGCCCGCTCATAAGGTCTCACTGGGGGCGTAAATATTAATGAGCCAAGACTCTTAGTGCTGTACAACCTTCTATTGTGTATGTAGGATTGGTGTTTGAAGGAGGAACAGCAGGGCTTCCATGTCAAGAGCTCTCATTCTTCAACTATGCTAAGATATATAGGCAAGTTTCCATTCTAGGGCCCCTTTCAATGAAGCTTGAGTGAAGGAAAGTGTGTGTGCTAGAGTTCACAGGCAAATTTATGGCGGAATCTGCCCATGGCCCCCTACTCCCTAAGTAGTGCACAGGTGCTTGTATCTACACATCCGAAGGTGGTTCCTCAGTCGCTCTCAAATCACGGCTTGTTTAGATGTCGTAAAGCATTCTCGTAAATCAGACATGGAGGGGAGACATGGAGGGGACTGGTCCGTCCAACCCTCACACACTCTGAGTAAAGGCTCAGATCGTCTTCGAATAAGAACCTCTAAACAAGTCAAACTCAAACCCTCACCATCTCACCCCAGCGCCAGTGAGTGTGTGTGTGGGTGTAGCTGTAAAGTAGGTCAGCTGAAATCTTGAGGGAGGCAGTTTTAGGGCTCAAGGCCTTGCAGTTGGTCTCATCTTATGCGAATGTGTGTGTGTGTGTGTGTGTGTGTGTGTGTGCATGACGGGGTGTTAGTGAACCGTTAGCGTGCGTGTGTCAGCAACAGCACTGCAAGCTATCATCACCGCAGCCCACAGGCAGCTGTGCTCCAGTTTGCTCTGCTTCGCTCCACCTGTGAGGAGAAGTCCAGGACCAGGCGCTGGTCCCATTGGTGGAGCGTAATAAGCGGCATTCATCAAAGCCTCATTATAAACTGGACATGCTAAATAGGTCATTTTGATTGGCAGCCGGTGCTATTCTAATGGGCCCTGGTGGCTTTGAAGAACGCTCGGGCCTTTCAGAGCTTTGCCGTGTTGTGTCTGACGCTCTGCCCCCCAGAGGCCTCCCTAAGGCCTCGGCTGAAATTCCTGTCTAGTATGTTGGCGTGCCGGAGTCACAGGGGGACGCATACCTGGGCGTCCGTTGGCGAGTACAGCCCCCAAATTAGGACATAATGAACTATTTACATATTCGCGCTAATTCACTTCTAATTTCACGCTTCATTTCAAGTTTTATTTTTATTATTTTTACTATTATTGTTTTAGTTTTATTAACCTTTACACCATATCTAGCTATCGATCTACACACACACACACACACACACACACACGTATATATATATATATATATATATATATATATATAATTATATATATTATATAATTCAAACATACTGATCTAAAGATTTATATATATATATATATATATATATATATATATATATATATATATATATATATATATAAAGATTAATAATAAAAATAATAATAAAAAGGTGTTGTCATTAACCATTATACCATTATTTTTCATAATTTTGTGCTTCCATGTGGCTACCTTTATTGATTTATAACACGTTTTTATTAAAAAATAAATATGAGATTCACTCAATATCACAATAACAAATTTCACCATTAATCCATGTCCATGTTTTTTTAATATTTATTTCTTATTTTAATCTTCATACCATATATATACATTTATATATATATATATATACAATGCAAACACACTGATCATCAAACATAGAAAAACATACTGTACAACATATATGTTAAATATGTTAATATATATGTGTTATATAAGTGTTACATATAATATATATAAGTGTATAAGTGTTGTCATTAAACTATTTGATCCATTTAACCCATTATATCTAACCTTTTCCACCAATTTTGGCTACCCTCCACACATTACACAGGTCATCTCTAAAACATTTTTGGTTTATTAAATATTCATTTAAAAAGACGATTCATTCAATATCCCAATAACATCGGGACCAGTAATCCATATACTGCTGATTTATCCTCACCATTTTATACAAAACACTGAGAGAGACATGACATCACTGAGTGCAGGTCACATGGTTTATGCAAAACATAATTATGACAGACATAACACATATTTTATTTGATCTTTTATGCAATTGACTTCATAACTGTAATTTAAACATCGGGAGGCGAAGACAGTGGATAATGTGTGGGCTGGGAGTCATTTAGTTCATATGTTGTGTATAAATTGTGTCTAATTCTAGGGACGGTCGATTTGGTACAAATATGATAAAATACTTTATGATCAGAATCTGCAGCTCTTTATCTAATTCAACAGCACTAATTACACTCTCTGTAATGAAACGTGCAGATATACAGCTATAGTTACACACATACTGTATATATGATGTATATACATACCTCTAAATATACAGGGCTTTTTGTCAGTATTATATAGAAGCCTTTTTGAGTGTAGTTTTGAGGGTGAGGTCCTCGGAATTTAAAGGGCTTCATTCTGGAATAACAGCAGTTTGTGAGCAGGCGTTAATGGAAAGGTGAAGAATAAGAAAGTACTAGATGGAGAAAAGGCTGTTTGTCCTTGGCAGTAAGTGCTGTTATAAGTGATGCTTCTGTACCTGTGTTTATTTATTTATTTATTTATTGATTTATCTATTTATTTATTTATTTATTCTTATTATTATATATTTATGTATTCAACACTTCATATCTCAAAGCACAAACATGTTGCGCAGAGATACGGTGGATGTTTACACTGTGGTGATGTCAATAAGGTCTGGCCAGTAGAGCCTCCAGGCTGGTGAAGAAACTGCGCTCTCTGCTTACTGAATGAGGCGCAATATGGGACAGCCAATCAGAACAGGGCTCATTAGAATGTCCAGAACGACACAGTGACATAAACAGCATTTTTTCTGTCAACATCAACAAATATATTGTTACATTTCTGCAGAATAACCTGTTATACATAACTACTTAGTAACACCATAGCAACCACCCTAGCAAGCTCTTCGCATTATCAAGCAACCGAACAGGAACCACCTAGGGTACCATAGCAACCACCTAGGGACACCATGGTTACTGACTTTAGCAACACCATAGCAACCACCCTTGTGAGCACTTAGCAACCATGTCCAACTGTGATGCCATAACAACACCATAGGAAGCCTGTAGCAACATCATTGCAACTACCTTTTGATACAACAGCAAACACCCTAGCAGGCAAGGGTATAACACAGCAACAACATAGCAACAGAATAGCAACCACCTAGGTTACCATAGCAACCACTTAGCAACAGAATAGCAACCACGTGGGATACCACAGCAACACCACATCAGCCCCTTGCGAACATCATTGCAACCACCCTTGATACCACAACAAGCATCTAGCAACAGCATAGCAAGCATCTAGCAAAGGCATAACAACCGCCCTAGCAACACCATAGCAACCATATGGGATATTATAACAACCAACTTGTAAGACTATAGCAACCACTTTGCAACACCATAGCGACCACCTTGCAAAAACCCTAGTGACCACATAGCAACAGCCTAGCAACTTCCTACTGCTTACGCTGCACAACCACCATGTTTGCATCTCGTTTGCCTGGATGCAGATTAGGGGTCCGATAGAGGTCTGCAGTAATTTAGCTCCGTGGCAGATTGAACCCGGGCTCTGTGATAAGGGTGGGCGTAAAAACAACAGAGCCTTATCGCCGTGGGCCGCAGCAATCAGCAGCCCGAAGTGGCCTGTCCTCCCTCAGGCCCCAGGTGACCGCTCACATTTGCTTTGTATTTTCTTCTTGTGCTCTGATCTGGTTTCTGAAAGGGCTGCAGGGATGAATGCTGGGGTCTTTGCTCCAAAAGTGTAATGATTACAAATGACTAATTACTGTAATTATTACTGAGATTCTGGCTTCACTGCGGGTCAGAAATGGTGCGTTGGTCATCCACGTGTAGAGCCTTAGCTCTGCGGAGCGGCTAAATCAGAAAGCACAGCTGTTTCAACGGGCAACAGATATCCAGACAACTGGTCTTACGGTAATCCCACTACTCATCACTTTACCTGCCTAATATTGCGTAGGCCACGACCAGTCAAGCCATGGACTCTACATCACTCCTGAAGTAAGAATTTCTGGTATCTGGCACCAAGACTAACGTTAGCAGCAGGTCTTATCTTCCTGAGTTGAGGCGTCCATTAACATCGACAAGCCTCAGCCCCCATGACCCTGGTGCCAGTTCCCTGGCTGTCCTTCCTTGGAGTACTTTTGGTAGGTGCTCATCACTGCATACTGGGAACACCTCACAAGACCTGCTTGATGTTCTGGAGATGTTCTGACCCAGTCATCTAGAACATCACAGTAAGAATTTCTGGTATCTGGCACCAAGACTAACGTTAGCAGCAGGTCTTATCTTCCTCAGTTGAGGCATCCATTAACTCCTCCATCAACCATCCTCGGCCACCATGACCCTGGCACCAGTTCACCGGCTGGGGTACTTTTGGTAGATGCTCATCACTGCATACTTGGAACACCTCACAAGACCTGCCTGATGTTCTGGAGATGTTCTGACCCAGTCGTCTAGAACATCACAGCTTGGTTCTTGTCCAAAGTGTCTCAGATTCTTATGCATGCCTGATTTTCCCGCATCCAACACCTCCATCACCTCCATCATCTTCAAGAACTGACTGCTCCTCATCTGTGCTCTGACAAGCCGGTGTGGAGCGCACCCTCTCAATTCAGGTCGGCTTACATGGTCGAAGGATGCAGCCCGTATAAATTTGTGTTGTAGTCATGGCAACTGACGCCTGTTTCCCTTCACCACCCCTGAAAAGACATGCGTTTGGAATCCCTAGCTATGCCGCCTTGCCATCAGCAGCCGGAATCGGAGAGAGCACAGCTGAGTGGGTAGATGGAGCTCGCATTCAAGCGATGTTACAGGCTGGTACAGGCGTCTGTTAGCTGGTGCGCCATAGCTGGGGACCCGGCGCTTTCCTCAGAGAGCGTGCCAGCAGCTCGGCGAGGGCCTTCTAGTGTCGGGAGCATTGCTAGTGTTAGGGGGAGCTGTGAATTTTCAGCACCGTATTGGGACTCGCTCCGATTGTGTACATATTGCCAACCATCTGAATTTTTCGGAAACACCAGTGGAATTCCCTTTGATCTCTTGGAAAAGCCCATTAACCTCATTAATACAGTGCAGTGAGGACACCGATTGCTAAGTATCGTGACCTTCCTTATGACCGCAGTGCTAATAGTGCTTTCATTTTTCCAAGCCAGGAAACAAACCTGGGAACCTGCATTGAGCGGAAACACACAAACGGAAGGTGCAGGAGCGGCTGCATACGAATGTACAAAGGAATTGCTGTTGGTCTTTATGATTATTATTTTTATTATTTCGTCTTTCAGCCGATTGTGGCTTTAACCCACCGGCGAAAGAACCGAGGGGAAGCAGGGCGACGTCGCCCTCTCTCCGAACAGGAGATGAAAAGAACTGGAAAAGCTTCTCTGAGCTTTGAGCTCTAAGGAAACTCAGCAGAATTAGCTCACCCCCTACTTTCCTGCTGTCATGCTCACTCTCTCTCTCTCTCTCTCTCTCTCTTATGTTGTGCTCCTCTCCACTAATTAATTGCTAATGCAAAGTGCACGATAACCCCCCTTTTTTTGTAACAGCTCTGCGTTCGACAGATGAAAGATGGCGTTTAATAAAGCACGCAGCGATATTAAAGGACGCTTTCTCAAACGGAAAACTTTCATTCCGGCCTCCCTGCCTCTCGTCTGAGCCCCTGCCTCTCTCTCGCCTCCTTTGTCTTTTATTTCGTTTGAATCATGTGTGTGTGTGTGTGTGTGTGTGTTTGGGTGCTCGCCTGTGAGCGAAAGCAGTGTGTCCCATACGGAAATCTCATATATGGCCATGCACCGATCAGCCATAATATTAGCACCTCCTGGTCCCTCTTGTGTCGCCACGTCAGATCTCACCATTCGAGCCGCGGACTCCACAAGACATAAGACCTGACCTGTGGTATCATAGGGCCTATGGGTGCCTATGGGTTTAGAATGGGATATGACAAACGTTGTGTGTATGTGTGGTTGTCCCAATACTTTTGTCCATAGTAGGTAAGTAGTAAGTAGGTCCCCCTTGTGTCAGCACAGCAGATCTGACCAATCGAGGCGGTCGACTCAACAAGACACAAAAAGCTGTGTGTATGTGAATTTGTGGGCGTCCCAATACTTTTGTCCATATTGCATGCATATGGAATAAATGCATGTTAAAAAAAAACGCTGACACAGATGTGCAAACGAAAGCAGTGTGTCCCATGCGGAAACCTCATATATGGCTATACATCGATCAGCCATAACATTAGTACCACCTGTATTTGTGGGTGTCCCAATACTTTTGTCTATATCAAATGTATATGGAATAAATGTATGTATAAAAAATGCAGAAATCTCATATATGGCTATGAGCCATTAGTACCACCTGCCTAAAACTGAGTAAGTAGGGCCCCCCCCCCCATCCACAAGACCTGCCTGATGTTTTGGAGACGTTCTGACCCAGTCAGTCATTGTCTAGAACATCACAGTTGGGTTCTTGTCAAAGTGTTGCAGTTTTTCCTGCTTCAGCACCTCCATCACCTTCAAGAACTAACTGCTCACCTGCTGCCTAGAACATCCACCCCTTGACAGATGTAGCCACTGTAGATGAAGATAACCAATGTTTTTCACTTCACCTGAGAGTGGTACTAATGTTATGGCTGATTGGTGCATATACACACTGTGGGCCAATAGAAGTGCTCAAAAATGACTGAATAAAATCTATATAATTTATAAAATGTATATGTATATAATATGAAATAAAATATATAATTATATATATATTATATATAACTTGCCTTATATGTCGGATTTCTGTATGTGGGTGGGCGAGCGGTTGGGGTGTATTTGGGGGGGTAATTGTTTTTTTCTTTCAGCAGAATGAAAGAGAGAGTGAGAGAGAGCGAGAGAGAGAGAGAGCGAGAGAGAGATAGAGAGAGAGAGAGAGCGAGAGAGGGCAAAATGAACAGATCTTTGATGCTGGAAAAAGCACCAGAAAGCGCCACTCTGCCCAGGACTCCATCGCCGAGTGCATGTTTTGGCAGGACTGCCATGGCAACGGTGCTGGCCCGAAACATTATCGACGGCTGCGCAAGGCTGAACATGCCCCGTGTGTGTATACTTGTGTGAGATTTCTCATGTTACCTTCACACACTGCCCAACACCTGCTGGAGACGCCAGACGCCCAACACCTGCCGGCCTTCGGCTGAATCGTGGACCGGCGTTGATGCGGCGAACTCTGCAGTACCATAGAAGACCCACTTCTGGCTCCCTAAAGAACCTTTCAGTTGAACTGACCAATAGAAATGCTCCAAAAGCTGTTAAATATATGTGTTGTACACACACTGTGTGGACAAAAGTATTGGGACATGCCTCCCAATCACTGAATTCGGGTGTTTCATTCAGTCCAGTTCCCACAATTGTATAAACTCGCGTCCTAGCCATGCAGTCTGCCTTTCCACACGTGGGAGGTTCTACAGAGCTCACTGAACTCCAGCGTGGTTCTGTATGTAATAGGAGACACCGCTGCACCAACAACAAGTCAGCTGGTGAGATTTAGACCTTCCCTCCTAGATCTTCCTCCATCAGCTGAGAGTGGTGTTATTATTGAACAGTGGTATTGAACAGAGTTTAGGAGGAACAGCTCACAGAGAGCAGCTCAGTGTCCATCGAGTGTCTGTCAGACCACGTAAAGGTACAGAGTGGGGGGGTCAGGGCAGAGTGCAGAAAAGCCTCCAATAACTGCAGAGCTCCAGACCTGCTGCTGTTAGAGCTAATGCCTATGGGTTTAGTATGGGATGTGACAAACGCTGTGTGTATGTGTGGGCGTCCCAATACTTTTGTCCATGTATATGGAATATATGTATGTAAAAAAAAAATGCCAATAGAATAGGACTCTCTGGAGCAGATTCATCAACATGAACCTATTAGCACCATCATGTCTAATGCCAGCTGTGGGCTTGAGGGGTATGAAGCCCCCCCCCTCCAGCACTGAGCTGTGGATTGGGTTGGGGAGTTGGGGAGTCGGGGATAATGAGGTGGAGTGGGGATCATCATCCAGCATCCTGACCTCACTATTACATTTTCCAGCTTTACCAAGCACTCGCCCACTTGTGAAGTGTCTTCAGATAGTGGGTGGGTGGGTGGGGGGGTGATCTGGAGGGGGGTTTAAAAAAAATACTTAGGCTGTAACTGTGTGTGGATGTAAGCAGCCAGTGCAGTTCTCGGTTAATTAGCCCAGTCGCAGATAAAAAAGGAAGTTTTCTATGTTTGAGAGTCAAGCTAGACTCGCCGAGTCGGGCCTGTTTGGTGTCTGAGATTAGTCCAATTACGTGCGGCTCTGTGACACGCTTGTTTTGACTGAGCAGAAGGACAGGAGGACAGGAGGACAGTGGGAGAGGGGAATTAAATGAATGTTAAAAAAATCCCAGGATGAATTAGTTAAGGCCTTTCTTTAATTAGAACGGCTTCTGCCTCTCGTTTGAGCTCGCTTGTGAAGACCTTTCCAGGAAATTGGGCACAAACATGAGCTCTTTCTCTCTCTCTGAGTCTCTGAGTCTCTGAGTCTCTGAGTCTCTCAGTCTCTCTACCCACACGCTTGTTGTGCTCCCTCTCATCCGCTTCTCTTCCGGGTATGCGATTACAATCTGAAATGTTCCTGATTTAATTAGCATCCGCTGACAGGTTTATTTGATTTGCTCGGGGGACGTCTCGCAGGTAAGCGCGGCGATGGAAAAAACGCTACGTTCTGATTTTAAAATTAATGGTGAGCGCTCTCTCCAGAACCCCGCTCCGAGGCGCATGAAAGCGGGTAATGAAATCATACTGGCTGATACCAAAAGCATTGTTCCTGAAGTGCTCTTCAAGGTCACTCCACGCTGATTAGGCTCTCAACCGTGTTTACGCAACAACATCCGTTCACTTGTACGCGGGATGCAGGTTTCTTTAGGATCGTGCCGTGCTACGGTACACCAGTGGTCACCAGGCGCGCCCCCGGCCCTATGTAAAGCTGGGGCGGTTCTCAATGCGAAGTTCAGGCTGGTGTACTTGGTAGTACTGAGTTGCAAGTACGGATGGACGCTTCCTAGTCCACAGAAGTCTTGTTCTGATGCATCCTCCATAACACGGGCAAAAGAACACCAGTCCAGGCACTCCCAGGCCACCCTTATCCACCACAGATGATCCAGCTGATTCAGAAGCCCCTTGATTAGCTGGGTCAGGTGTGCGAAATTCGAGGCTGGAGGTGAAGCCTGCAGTGAGGAGATCTTTCTGGACTTGAGCTGAATGTGTCTCATTGGCTCTCGTTAGCTTTACAGGCAGACAACGGCCTGGCCGAGGTCTCGTGCTAAGAAGCTGGACCACTTCTGGTCAGCATAGTCAGACTCGGCTACGGCTACGTGTTGGGTCACTTTATAGATCTATTTCTCCTTGATGTCTATGTAAAATATGCTTTACCATTGTTTCTATGATGGGCACATGTTCCCATTGGACAGCATGATATGATACATGTGTTTTCTTCAATAGACAGGCTCTACCATCCGTGTCTAGGACAAAGAAGCTTTACCATTGGTTTCTATGACAGAGATGCTTTACTACTGGTGTCTATGATACTGGTATTTTTCCATTGGTGTCTGTAATGCTGGTGTTTTACCACTGTTTTTTTTATAGTAGTGCTTTACCACTGGTACCAGTAATACGGGTGTTTTACCATTGCTTTCTATGATAGGCAAATTTCTCCATTGGTGTCTATGATACATGTGTTACACAACTGGTTTTCTTCAAAAGAAAGACTCTACCATGTGTGTCTAGGACAAAGACGCTTTACCGCTGGTTTCTTAATACTGGTGTTTTACCATTGGTTTCTATGATAGAGAAGCGTTACCATTGGTTTCTATGATAGAGAAGCGTTACCATTGGTTTCTATGATACTGGTGTTTTACCATTGGTTTCTATGATACTGGTGTTTAACCATTGGTGTCTATGATAGTGAGGCTTTACCACTGGTGTCTATGATACTGGTGTTTAATCACTGGTGTCTATGATAGAGCTGTACCACTGGTGTCTATGATACTGGTGTTTAACCACTGGTGTCTATGATAGAGCTGTACCACTGGTGTCTATGATACTGGTGTTTAATCACTGGTATCTATGATACTGTTTTTTTTACCACTGGTGTCTATGATAGAGCTGTACCACTGGTGTCTATGATACTGGTGTTTAACCATTGGTGTCTATGATACTGTTTTTTTACCATTGGTGTCTATGATAGAGCTGTACCACTGGTGTCTATGATACTGGTGTTTAATCACTGGTGTCTATGATACTGTTTTTTTTACCATTGGTGTCTATGATAGAGCTGTACCACTGGTGTCTATGATACTGGTGTTTAATCACTGGTGTCTATGATACTGTTTTTTTTACCATTGCTGTCTATGATAGAGCTGTACCACTGGTGTTTATGATACCATTGGTTTCTATGATAGAGAAGCTTTACAATTGGTTTCTGTGATACTGGTGTTTTACCATTGGTTTCTATGATAGAGCTGTACCACTGGTGTCTATGATACTGGTGTTTTATCATTAGTGTCTATGATAGAGCTGTACCACTGGTGTCTATGATACTGGTGTTTTACCATTGATGTCTATAATAGAGAAGCTTTTTTACTGGTGTCTATGATACTGGTGTTGTACCACTGATGTCTATGATAGAGAAGCTTTCCCATTGGTGTCTATAATAGAGAAGCTTTACCATTGGTTTCTGTGATAATGGTGTTTTACCATTAGTTTCTATGATTGAGAAGATTTCCCATTGGTGTCTATGATAGAAAAACTTTACCACTGGTTTCTATGATACTGGTGTTTTTTCCACTGGTTTCTATGATTGAGAAACTTTACCACTGATGTCTATGATACTGGTGTTTTACCATTTGTGTCTATGACACTAGTGTCTTCCCATTGGTTTCTATGATCAAGAAGCTTTTTCACGGTCTATGATACTGGTGTTTAACCATTGGTGTCTATGATAGAGCTGTACCACTGGTGTCTATGATACTGGTGTTTAACCACTGGTGTCTATGATACTGTTTTTTTTTACCATTGGTGTCTATGATAGAGCTGTACCACTGGTGTCTATGATACTGTTTTTTTTACCATTGGTTTCTATGATAGAGCTGTACCACTGGTGTCTATGATACTGGTGTTTAATCACTGGTGTCTATGATAGAGCTGTACCACTGGTGTCTATGATACTGGTGTTTTATCATTAGTGTCTATGATAGAGCTGTACCACTGGTGTCTATGATACTGGTGTTTTATCATTAGTGTCTATGATAGAGCTGTACCACTGGTGTCTATGATACTGGTGTTGTACCATTGATGTCTATGATAGAGAAGCTTTACCATTGGTGTTCATGATGTGTTTTGCCACTGTTTGCTATGATAGTTAAGCTCTTCCATGTGTATCTATGATACTTGGAGGTGAAAGGTACTCGAATCTTCTCAACAACTGAATGAGGTCTCCAGGTGAAAGACAGGAAACAGTGACACACAGGGCAGAGCAAGAGAAGAACAAGTGGGAAACGAGGGGAGGGATGATGGAGGGAGGGAGCCTGAGCCGTTAATCACGAGTGGATTCCTCTAGGTGGAGAGAGCAGAAGGAGGGTTGCCAAGAGGGGCTGACACGGTTCTACCACAGGGCAGTCCAGAGGCCAGCGCAGCCCCAGAGAGAAGCACCATCTGTGGGCTGAACTCGGAGAGACCTCCTGCTTCTCTCCCTGCACCTGGAACCCCCAGGGAAGTGGGGGTCTGGAAACACCGGCTCAGTCTGTCATCCAGAAGCATGAATGTGTGAGCTGTGGATGCGCACACACACACACACACACACACACACACACACACACACACACTGTGGGCCAAATGAATGTGAGAAGCTGCAGTTTGCAGAACTGCTCTGTTTAAAAGCTCCCTCATAGAAAGTTACACTATACGTCCAAATGTTTGTGGACGCCCCTTTTAATCAATGCATTCGGCTACTTTAAGTTGCACCCAAATGCGACCCCCCCCCCCCCCCACACACACACACACACACACACTCTCACATACATTAAAACCATCTGCCTGCTATAAAATATTGCATACGTCCCCCTTATGCTGCCAAAACAGCTCTGACCCATTGAGGCACAGGCTGCGCTCAAGACCTCTGAAGGTGGCATGTGGTATCTGGCACCAAAACATTAGCACCAGACCCTCGTTTGAGTGGGAACTACTTGAGCATCAATAAGTCCTGGGCATCCATGACCTTGTTGCCCCACAGTTCACCAGTTGTCCTTCCTTGGAGCTGTTTTAGTAGGTCCTGACCACTGCATACTGGGAACAGCCCACTGAAGATGTTCTGACCCAGCTGACCCAGCCCAATTGGGAACCAGAAAGTTTTGTCCTCGAGTTGCACATTGACTCCACATATGGATGCCCACCAGGGTCAGTTATGGGACCAGGAATGGTTAAACATGGGCATACAAGGCCTGGATGGGAGCCATGTGAGATTAGGGTGGGCTGTAACAATTGGGGCCCAGTAACAGCCCACCTGGAACCACGTAGTTCCACCCACGTGAGCCCCACATAAGCATGTTCGGGTACGGGCGGTTCACCTGCTGCCGAAGAGATCCGGCCCTTGACAGACGCCATGGAAACCAGACAATCAGTGCTAGCTATTCACTTCACTTGTCAATGGTTTTTAATGTTGTGGCTGGTTGGTGTAATAAGTCTAAACTGTAGTATTAAGGCCCGTGGTTGCTGTTTCCGGGCCTGTACGACTCAGCATGTGACGGCAAACCTCAGCACCGGCAATCTGGCAGGGAGTCTGACGTTGGCGCTGGTCCATTCGAAGTGTAATCTTCTCGCTAAGTGACTAACGGCGGTTAAGTACATTGGAAATAGGAGCGAATAGCCTCAATTAGTCTGCGCCACGCATCCTTTTAGCGGCGCCGAGGAACGGCGTACGCTGACAAATCGGCTCCCATCATTCTCAATAAAGACAAAAATACAGCTCAACACACTTTTCTCACCTTTTAAAACTCTTTGAAGGTTTGAAGCTAAAGAAAGAAAAGGGACGGACGAAAGGAAGAAAAGAGGCACTCGCGGTGAGGTTTATCCCACTTCCGTAATAACGCCCGCAATCTTTTTATTCAATTGTGGAGACAGAGATTGTCAAAGTTGATTTCGGTCCCTCGTACCTTCCTTTCTTCCTTCCTTTCTTTCTTTCTTTCTTTCTTTTTTTCCTCCCTCCGCTCCCTTCTTTTATTCCTCGTCTGGCTTTCTCTGGAGGGGAATAATTTATCATAATGCAGGAGCTGTCGGAGCGCGTTGAGCGCTGTTAGCCTAAAGTGCCTCCTGCTTTTGTCTGTGAAGTCTGTAAGAGAGAGAGAGAGAGAGAGAGAGAGAGAGAGAGAGAGAGAGAGAGCGGACGGGGAGACAGAAAGAAAAGAGGAAAGGTCAAGCTTTCTCGCCCCTCCGCAGGTTCATTGCTTTCGCCTGGCAGTGCGTATGTGTGTATGTGGACAGTACGAAGTCTGCGGCACGTGTGTGTTATCATACTGTGCCGATAGGCATGCGTTTGCACGTGCATACAATGTGTGTGTGTGTGTGTGTGTGTGTGTATTGGAATTTAAAAAAAATGATGGGCATTTAATTAAGGTCCACAAATTGCACATACAGCAATATATACATGTAAAATACATGATATATTTTCAAATATGTATGAATATGTGTATATTTCCTTATGGTCATATATTTATACATTTATTTGTCATATATTGAAATATATATATTATATATATTATATACTATATATACAATCAATCCAGTTTCCAGTCCTGGATTTTGTTCTTAGTGTCGCGCCTAGGATTACGAGGTCCAGAAGACATCCAGAGGACTTTATCTAACTAACACACACACACACACACACACACACACACAAAAATGCACACACACATTAATATATATGTTATTTTGGAGCATTTCTATTGGTCTGTTCATCATATAATCCAGAGCTAACTCTCTCTCTCTTTACCTTCTCTGAGTAAATGGCCACCCAGCCCGACCTGCTGAAAGACTGCCCGCTGAGGTCCCCTCTACCTGCGTCAGACCAGCTGCCACCTACCAGTACAACCAGCAGTCCCCGCCAACCCACCACCACCCCCTGTACCAGACCAGCTGAACACCCTCCTACCACTGCTACCTGTCTAATGACCATGTTCAAACCTAAATGGACTCTTAACTATCTGCCACTATTAATATCACCACTATTAACTTAATATGTTGTATCTGGTTTGGTAACGTTTATCAATAATTAATAAATAGTTCTGATCAGAGGAGGAGGGGTCGGTCCCCCTTGTGAGTCTTTGTTCCACCCAAGGTTTCTTCCCCCAGGGAGGTTCTACTTGCCACTGTCGCCGTTGGGGTCTGCTCACTGGGGGTCTTTGATCCTTCATGTCTTATGTCACTTCTTCTTTGTCTCTGTCTTTTACTAATTACTAATCATGTAAAGCTGCTTTGTGACATGGCCAGATTCCCATTAGGTGAAAAAGTGAAACACGGCAAAAATGGAGACACAAGGCTTTTGCAGGGCAGTGACGATTAACCCTAGTGAGAATCAGTTGAGTCCAGTATGCTCTTAGCTGCTCTGTACACTGTGTAAATACTTCTGGACGAACTGACCAATAGAAATGCTCTAAATGACTACTCTACTCTAACTTCCATTCAGAGCTAAGCTCATTTTTGTCCCCATTTTGGAGATGTCCCCATGTTTTTCACTGGACAGCGACGAGACACAGGACACTGCCCGATATGTATATGTAGGAAGTGTAGGAACCTTCCACTGAGCACAAACTCAAACCCTAGTGTGAAGTGATCAATAGCGAGTGCTCAGCGGCAGGCCCAGAAGAGTGTGTGAATGATTGTTGGAGACGGTGCCTGAGCGGGCCAGAGGGGCTGGCACCACCTCCGCTGCCATTGCTCACTGTAATAGCTCCTGCCACCGCTGCTGCCAGCTCAGTAGGAAAAAGAGAGAGAGAGAGAGAGATAAAGAGAGAGAGAGAGAGAGAGAGAGAGTGAGGGAGAGACCCTCTCTGCACATCGGAAAACTTCAGCATCCGGCAACTCCGTACTCGTCCTACACATCACGTTCCCACGTCTGCATGTAACAATTACAGCGCCCCCTAGAGGCAGCTGGGCTGCTGAATGGTGGATTATAGCCTAGTCGATAACAACCACGACATAAAGAGGGGTAGCGATGTATTGTTCAGGTTTGCTGACTGAAATGCTAACATGCATTAGCCATGCGTTTAATGGTAATTTTCGTGATGCTAACCATCTTCAGCAAATGCAGTGCACTGTTAGCATCGTTAACATGTTAAATAAATATGTAGTAACTCTTGGGCTTCTTGGGCGGCATGGTGGCATCCCTTCTTCGGTCTGTGGGGAGTTTGATATTTGGGGTTCTTCCTGTATCCCTGTGTCCATGAAGGGTACTGCAGTTTCCTCCCACCTACAAATGGTAGGTGAGTTGGCAATGAATTGGGCCCTAGGTCTCAGTGAATAGGTGTGTATGGATAGGCACCATGTGTTGGACTGGTACCCTGTCCAGGGGATATTCCTGCTGAGGTCAAAAGCTGCACTCGACAGCAATCCAACCACATGACCAAAAAAACGATGATCCCTGGACATCGGTGTGTAGCCAGGAACGTCCAGCTAACTGAGGCTCAAGTCACACCGGTTTAGAGGATAAAGCCTCATATCTGAGAGCACAGAGGATTTCACCACTCAGTGAGCTTCCACATGTTTCGGTGCCTGGATTCCAGTCTGGAATCCTGTTTGTACAGTCAGTCGCACAACCGCATGCACACTGAACGCTAACGCTAACTGCGTACCGTTGCGCAACCGGAGTCGTATTTGTGTAAAATTCTATAGTAGGACTCTACTGCCTCGGCCCGCATGCTTCTTTACCTTCGATGACGGTTCTGTATCTGTCAGATGGTCCGGGAGTACGCGTTGGCATGTCCTTTAGGCGTGCCTCAAAGTGCGATTCTCACTTCTCGTCTGTAGGGGGAGCCAAGGAGCTGGAAATACCATTTTTTTCGCATATTGCTGCTCTAACTTAAAAACCCAGCGAAAAGGGTCTTCTAATCTTGGGTTGTCCTGACCTTTCATCTGACCGTGAGACCACGGGCTAGACGTCGGCCTCCTCTTTCAGTTCTCAGTTCAGAAACTCTCAGAAAGTGTGAAAGCCTTTACATCATGGATCAATGCAGAGCTTTATAGTGGACTCGTAACTGCCCACTTCTACAGTTATGACACTTGACCGAGGAAGGCATTGAAGGCCTTTCATTGGGTGAAAGCGTGGAAAATCAGATGTGACCAACAGAAACATGGAATCGACTGGATACACCCAAGAGAGGGCCCACCAGCGAGCTCCTCCGAGTGCCGGTTATCGTCCCACTTACGAGCCGCCCCACGCCAGGCACACTTTTAACCCAGTACCTCCCGCAATTGATCTCTCTCTCTCTCTCTCTCTGCTCGGCCGAGTCTGTCTTTGAAAAGAGCTAAAAATGAACTTGGCATCGCTCTCCTACTGCATGTCCAATGACATGATGCATCTCTGTCCTCTTTCCACACAATTGGCACTCAATTGATCTGCAACGCCACCATTTTCTCTCCCTCCACGACTCTTCCTCCTCTCTCTTAGCGCTGCCTCACAGACCTCATTTATCTGCCCTTTCTTTTTTCGCCTCCTCTCTCTCTTTTTCTCCCTCGCCCATCCTTTTATACTCCGCAGCTCTTTTGAAAGCTGCATTAGAAGCCGGCTGAAGAGGCCGCCCGGTGGAGGCGCCGCCAGCGTTATTGAAGCCGACGCGCAGCCTGTACCGGCTAGGTGGCTTTAATTGTGTGCTTTGAGAACCAATCGATATATAACCTGTGAAGCCGAGAGCCGGTCGACATCGGTGAAAAAAGGGGGAGTGGTTTGACTCCTGCCCTGTGCGGGACAGGCTGAGGCGCATGTGTCTGTGGACCTGTAGTGCTTATAATAATGACTGCAAAAGGACGGTATCAGCATTAATGTAGTGGACAGGATGAAAAAGCATGGTCATTTGGGCGAGGATTGAAGCTACATCACATTACGAGGTCAGTGGAAGCCACAGCGGCATGTAATCATCAACACAAATATGGCAACGCACTCGGAGAAGGGGTCAAAGAGCTGGAATTAGCCCTGACAGTGTGGTAAACACACCAAGCCGAATAGTCTCCACAGCAGTGGCTCGTATACGGTCCCATACGTCCAATTATTTTCTGTAGTTGGCCGGGCTGGTCAGGGCTGTTGTTGTAATATTGGACAAAGAGGAACACATTTTTGAGAAGTTGTCTTTAAACATAATGCACTAAATGGACATAAGTATTTGGACACCTAAGAAAGCGTTTGTCCTGCTTTTGTTGGAGTAACTGTCTCTACTGTCCAGGGAAGAAGGCTTTCTACTAGATTTTGGAGGAGCATTGCTGTAAGGATTTGATTGCATCCAGAGCATTAGTAAGGTCAAGATGTTGGATGCTCTTCACCCCACCTCATCCCCAACTCTCCAACACTTCCTTAAAGCACTGGATGGAGCACGGGCATCATACCATCATTCCAGAGAGCACAGTTCCCAGTTCCCTTCTACCTGCCCACGCCTGGCATAGGACTGGACAAGCTGTGTGTGTGTGTGCATTTGCACATCTGTGTCAGCAATGGGCACACCTTAAAGCAGCTGAATGCATTTATCAGAAGGGGTGTCCACAAACATTCGGACATATAGTGTAAATAAAAAGCAGAATATGATCATACGTGTACATTGAGCATACTGCTCAACCAATCAGATTTCAGAATGATTTTATAATGACTCCAGAACCCTGTTGACAAAATGGCTAGCCATAAACCTTCAGGCTAGCTCTGTGAAAGTGCTCCATTAGACGGCTTCATACTTTCACAGTTCTTGCATCGCATTTGAGTCTCTCTCTCTCTCTCTCTCTCTCTCTCTCTCTCTCTCTCTCATTTCCTCACCTCCTTCTTCTCCCCCTGTCCTTTCTGTCATTCCTCCAAACATTACTTACATTCAGGGCCCCTGTTTCCCTTCACCGGACTCGGGAGGCTCGGGGCAGCCGATCGAGTTACGGGACGTCCAGGCGAATATACGATCGGGCTGATGTGTTTTACCGCCCGCGTCAGAGCTCCAGACGCAGACTGTATTTTCACTCTCAGCTCAGATCAGAGAGGGGCCAGGTCACCCACTGGTCAACAAAGAACATGCCTGACACCTTGGAAGCTGCAGGTGTTGAGCCTAGAGGTTTGGAATCCAGCTCTGGGCTGAGAATGTAGGCTGTGTGTACTAACCTTGGGAAAAGTCGTCTGCCAAGATGAAAGAGATGTGCTTGAGATTGTGGAGCAAACTGCGGATGTCTGACCTTAAAATACGCCACTTTAACATCAAGCAGCTGGTCAGCAGGGATGGGAGATACCACTTCCACTACCACTGATTTTCTTACTGACCCAATAGCATAAATAGGCAAGCACACCAGTCAGTTGTAGCAGAGTGCTCAACGATCGTCCTGGGCAAAGGATGTGATTTGACTGATGTCCAGAAGGGCATTAGAATAGGGTTCTGGGAATGTTGAACCCCATAACTTTGTGGGATGTGCTGGAACTGCTGTAGTGAAGGTGTACCGAGAATGGGCTTCTCACACATTAAGTGCCTCCCAACGGCATAACAGTGGCGCCCCATGGGTCACTGATGCCGACGAGTGGTATAAAGCAATGGACGACCCACTGTGGAGCAGCTAACCTCTATAATAAACACCTTCCTTCGTTAGTGTCGCCCAAGCCTACCTTAATTAGGTAGGTGGTCATAATGTTCTGATATGATTATAAATCAATGAGCAATTCTGAACTCACTGTCAGGTTCATGAAAACCAGTTTGAGATTACTCCACTCTGGTGACATGGTGCATCATCATGCTGGAAGTGGCCGTTAGAGGGTGGATAAACTGGAGTGGTCATGTAGGGATGCACATGGTCAGCAACAATGCTCGATGCTCAGACCGTGGCCTTCAAGCCATGATTGATTGGTATTCATGGCCCAAAAAGTACCAAGCAACCGTTCCCCACACCATTACACCACCAGCCTGGACTGTTGACACAAGGCAGGTCCCAAATTCTGGCACCAATGAGTCCAAATGCCATGAAGGTGTCTTTCACAGAGCTTGCCATTGCCATAACTGACCTGGAAGTGCCATAACTGCGCTGGCTTCTACAACACATATGCCATTACTGCATCAACTGACCCATAGGCCTCTAAGTTCATCCAATATTTGGCCCAGAATCTTCTTCAGTGTTTCTTTTTTATGTAAAAAGTGAATATCTACCGCAAAATGATGTGAAATGTGGCTTTGTATGATGTCACTGTGTGTCTCACATATATGCAAATTTCAGCCAACTTCAAAGGCCCTGCCAGAACAGATACATTTCGCACCTGTTCAACCTGCAGAGCTGTAGGTAATAGGTAACACGCCTCTGCGGAGGAGCTTGCGCTCATGTGAGTTACAGTGGGTGACCCTTTGAGGTCAGACCTCACTTGGACCCTCCGGTTCCTTCCAGACAGACAATCCCGGCCGTCATTGCGCTAAAGACTCCATCGTCCTCTGCAACGCTTTGTCTTCTTGGGTTTTAATAGTTTCCACCTCATTTGAGTCTAAATGCCTTCATGTCCTAATCGTGGCTATTAGCTCGAACGCACTCCTGACATTAGCGCACCATTCGCCATAAAGATAAAATGGATGTCATTTAGTACATAAAACCCTCCAGCGAAAGACTGACCTATGACTGATTCTTTCGGGATGCGCCGCACTGCCACATTTCTGATCAGTGCTCTTTCATTGAGTGCATAGAGGTCTTTATGTACACGGTTATTGATGTCTATGCTACAGTAAATGGAGAAAAGTATTGGGACGCCTGCTCGTTCACTGCTTCTTCTGAAATCAAGGGTTTAAAAAAGAGTAGATCCTGCTTTTGTTGGAGTAACTGTCTCTACTGCCCAGGGAAGAAGGCTTTCTACTAGATTCTGAGAATTTGATGATTTCATTTAGTGACAAGAGCATTAGTGCGGTCAGGGTCTTGGGTGGTGATCACCACCGCACCTCTTCCCCCAACTCCCCAACTCATCCCAAAAATATTGATTGGAGCACCATCCATCATTCTTCCATCAACCACAGTTCTTCCACTGCTCCACAGCTCAATGCCGGAGGGGCTTTATACCCCTCTAGCCCACGTCTGGCATTAGGAGGCATGGAGTGCCAGTAGGTTCATGATGTTTATCTGCTCCAGAGAGTCCTATTCTATTGGCAATGCTTCTCTACAGGGGCTAGACAAGCCATGTGTGTGCATTAGCACATCTGTGTCAGGTTTCCACCGGGTGCACGTTAAAGTAGCTGAATGCATTCATTAGAAAGGGTGTCCGTAAACATTTGGACATATAGTGTGGATACAGAAAATAGACAGATGGTGAAGAACCTTTACATGAACTGATGGTTCTTTAAATCGTTCAAAAGTTCTGTTCCAGAGAACACACTCCAATTCGCCATAACATTAAAACCACTGACAGATGACAGAAGTGAAGTTAACAACATTAATGATCTGGCTCCAGTGGCTCCTGTCAAGGAGGTGGATGTACTAGGCAGCAAGTAAGCAGTCAGTTCTTGAAGGTGTTGAAGCAGGAGATCTTTGACAAGAACCAAACTGTGATGTTCTAGACTGTACTGGACTGTACTGGAGGGTCAGGTGGGTGGGTGGGTTTATGGATGGGTGGATGAATGGAATTATGGATAGGTGGGTGGGTTTATGAATGGAATGGTTAGATGGTCTGATTTTGTCTTTGATGGTCAAGGAACTACAGGTGGTTTTAATGTTATGGCCAATAATTGGCCTGATGCTAGTTCCTCAGCCAAGATATCAGCTGCTTAACAGATATCACGGCAAACGTACGAGTCTCTGAGATATCTGGTGTGATGAGACTCCAGACATGTTTCAGTCTAGTGTTGACCGCTGGCACACAGCGTCCATCACCGGTATGAAAACAGTCACGCTGTCACAGTCTCTGTCAGCTGACCGCTCCCGCTGCAGTTCCCAGGCCCTTGTCAGGGCTTGAAACACTTGGCGGAATTTTAACGACGTTGCTGACACTCGTCTGTGTGCTGGATGTTGCTGCTGATCACCCGTCGTCACTCCGCTGACAGGACAGTCCAAACATAAGTTGTGTTCCTGACACAATGCCGAGAGGACGATGACAGCCAGGGCAGAATGGAGGACCAGCACAGGATCATGGGAGTTTCCACTGAAGTGACTGAGAAAATAGGCCTTAATGGGGCCGGATCAAGCAGTTGCTGTTACCGCAGTTGCTGCAGCTGTGTCTCGGACACAATGAGGTCTGGGAGCTTCGGGGGCTCGAAAATTCAGCGTGACGAGATACACACTTGTGGTTGTAAACACTGCGGGTGAGTGGGTGGACAGGGGGGAAGGAAGGATAGATAAATGAGTGATGGACAGATGAGCCATTGCAATGTGTTGCAACAGATTTAGTTTTTTCAGATTATATCTATGGATGGATGGATGGATGGGTGGGTAAGTGACTATATGGGTGGGTGGGTGTCTAGGTGGATGTCTGGGGGATGAAAAGTTGATACTTTTTGGGGGCAGGTAATTTTTTCCCTCATGGATGCTATCGGTTCTGCATGATATCCGAGGTTTATGGATAGGTGGTTGGGTGGATGGTAGGTGGGGTTTTAGATGGTTGGGTGGGTGGAAGGAATTATGGACAGGTGGGTGGGGGGTTTGGATGGTTGGCTGGGTGTAATTATGAATGTGTGGGTGGGTGGGTTTATGGATGTTTGGGTAGGTGTAATTATGAATGGGTTGGTGGATGGCTTTATGGATGGGTGGGTGGGTGATGGGGTTGTGGATGACTGGGTGGGTGTAATTATGAATGGGTGGGTTTATGGATGTTTGGGTGGGTGTAATTATGAATGGGTTGGTGGGTGGCTTTACGGATGGGTGGGTGGAAGGTATTATGGATGGGTGAGAGGTTGGGTGTATGGATGGGTGGATGAATGGAATTATGGACAGGTGGGTGGGTAGGTTTTTGTATGCATGGGTGTGTTCATGAATGGTTGGATGAGAATGATTATAAAGGGGTTAGTGGGTGGCTTTATGGATGGGTGGGTAAGTGACTATATGGGTGGGTAAGTGGCTGTATGGGTGGGTGAGTTTTATGGATGGGTGGGTGTCTAGGTGGATGTCTGGGGGATGACAAGTTAATACATTTAGGGGCCAGTGTTTTTTTCCCCATAGATCTTATCGGTTAGTAATAACACCCTGCTGTAAAATCCGGTGGATGTATGAGTGGGTGAGTGGGTGGGTTTATAGATGGGTGGGTCGGTGGATGGATGGGTGGGTTTATGGATGGTTGAGTTGGTGGAAGGAATTATAGATGGGTGAGTGGTTGGGTTTATGGATGGGTGGGTGGTTTATGGAGGTGGCGTGGGCTGGTGTCTTGCCCTAACCAACAGAACAACCAGCTAGTTTCAGATAGTCTGATTTTGTCTTTGATGGTCAAGGTGGTTGAGAAGCTGGTCAGCCACCCTATGCTGGTGAGCAAGTTGGTTAACCATCTCACCTTTTGACCTGCACAGTATGTATTATAATAAGAGCTAGCTGAGACTAGTTGGTCATACTGGTGGAACATCATGGTCACAATTGACAATTGCTGGTACACCAGCTAAACCATCAACCTCATTTAAAAAAAACATACCCTATGCTGGTCAAGATCTAATCTGGACAACCATCTTCACCAGTTTGACCAGCTTGGGTTGGCCAGGCGTTTTTTGGATTTCAGCCTGTGCTGATAACGATGTATTTGAGAGGCCGAGACTATCTTCCGCTGCGACGGGTTAAGGCTATTTATTCATGTGGAGTTCTGTTGCTGCGCTTTGGCCAGAACTAGCTTCCACTGGCCGGTCTCCACAGAGCAGCTTAGGTGTTCTGCTCAAGGGCATGAAGGCAGTAGTAGTCCTTAACTAGGCTCGAACTCAAGAATCTCAGAGCCAATGTCTCAGATATCTGGACTTCTACTAACCCCCCACCACAGAAGCGTTCACTGGGCGCTCATGGAGTGCTAGCGGCTTCAACAACTTGTGTACTGGAACATAGAGGAGAAGTGACCCACTTCACTGCTCCACTTCTAACTTCCACAGTTTGCTGAATCGCTGGCTTGCTGGAGAGGAGAAAGAGAGGAAACGGAGTAAAGGAAAACAGGAGGAGGGAAATGGCGACATTGTTTGAGGGAATCGGAGGAAAACCATGTGTCCTTCTTCTATGGCATTTAGTGAAGTTATTGAAATGACCCGCAGAGTGCACCTGAGGGAAATAGCTCCTGAATGTCACCGGCGTTAAATATAGATGAAGGTGCTGATGTGTAAAACTGGACCGTGCTGACTGGAGCCAGGGTCGATCAGAGCATTCCACGCTAAGTTCTACTGGGTGTACACCGGAATGAACGGGGTTGGGTAGTAATGGAATACATGTACTGGCGCTACGAAACCAGGATACCTAAAAAAAAAAGCCAAGTAACCACAATTCGTTACAGTGAGAAAGTAGAAGAATTTGAGTAAAGAATTTGATTTAGGGCTGCCCCTAAGTTGACGAGTCAAATCAGCGCTAAAATATTTTGCTAAATATAAAATATATTATATGGGAAATAACTTTTTAATATAAAATATTGAACATCAATTTTAGACATTTTTTTTATATTTATATATTTTCTTACATTTATATATATTTAAATATATTATGTATAAAATATGTAACAATATATATATATACACACATATACATATATACACAAAAATATGTAACAATATATATATGCATACATATGTTACATATTTTTGTGTATATATGTATATGTGTATATATACACACACAAACATAAATATATATATATATATATACACACATATATGTAACATTATCAAAATATATTTAAATATATATAAATGTATGAATGTATGTATGTATAAATGTATAAATGTCTAAAATTGATGTTCAATATTTTATATAATGTATGTAAATCCCATATAATATATTTTATATTTATATTATGTATTCATATATTAATTAACTTATTTTACATTATATAATATGGGACTTACATTTATAATATAAAGTATTGGACATATAATTTACATTATGTATATATATATATATATAGATAATGTTGTTACATATGTATATATAAATATATACACACACACACACACACACACACACATATATATATATATATATATATTATGTATGACACGATATATGGCTTATATGGCCAAATTCCAGACTTCCAGACAGGTCATTCAGGAGGATGCAGCCCAGTGTTGGGGTTGATGTCCATCCCTATACTTTACACATTCTAAACCCCCAGCTTCAACTGTAGACTCCTGATTTCCAAAAACGTCAGAACAACCTCGCGGCTACTCAGACACGCTGTGGACATCCCTGGCGAGTGTTGCTGGCTTGATGCCTGTAAACTGACCTCGAACCCGAGCCAAGTTTGGAGCAGGGAATATCTGAGCACCCCGTACACAAAAAGTCACTCAAGGCACCGTTCAGCCTTTTCCCCAGCATAAGCCCAGATTTTCAAAGGCTCAAAGCAGGACACATTATTCAATAATTTATCCACTCTGGCGCTGAATAATTTACGAGCGGGTGAATTCAGGAATAGGTATTTATATTGAAGACCACCCCCCCCCCCCCCCCCCAACATCCCACCACCACCTCCCGCCTTCCCCAGTCTAACCTCAGTCCCTGGTTAGAACATCAGCAACCTGGTGGAATGTATTAAAATGTAGCTGTGAACTGAAACATGATGATATGCTTTTTTTCCCCTCCCGGATTCTGAACTGGGAGAAATTGCTCTCTTAGTGAGAATACATGTGCAAATGGAAATACCGAAGCTTCTTATTGAAGACGTAGCGGCGCAGTCTTTTTTTCGTTCATATTTACGATATAAAATAATGAAAAAAAAAACCCCCACATAAATATACGGTATGTTTTCTGTATCTCTGCTGCATTAGCTCTGTGCTATTACTCAAAGTTAAAGCGTAGTACAATTCAAAGAGATATGACCTTGTTTACCAGCAACTGTATACAGAATAAACACTGGCAGCCGTGTTTAACATTTTCAAGACATCGCCTCGCTCTTTTTCTCTGTACTCTCTAGGCCTTGAACCTTGAATCTGATGCATCAATGTATGGTTTCTGCAGCTGATTTATAGGAATAGGCCCAGCCTTTTGAGACCTGGACTCAGCATCGGTATCTCCAGCATCTCGGTCATGCCATTGATTACTGAGGACTGCAGATCCCACACACTTTTCCCTATGTAGAAAACTCATGGGAATTAAAGCACGCTTAAGCCCTATTTGGACGGGATTAGTGTTACATAAGGAGTTGGAGTACTGTAATTTTACTATGGGACGTCTGTAAAGCATATGACCGATTCGCACGAGATAAGAAATCCCAGCAAGAGTGGCAAGACACACCTCCGTCATCTTTAATAACCCACTTACAATAATGCAATCAAATCCTCACAGCAATGCTCCACCAAATACTAGTAGAAAGCCTTCTTCCCTGGACAGTAGAGACTGGAGTTACTCCAACAAAAGCAGGATCAACTCTTTTTCATACCCTTGATTTCAGAAGAAGCAATGTATGAGCAGGTGTCCCAATACTTTTGTCCATACAGTGTAGTCAGTGATGTCAGGATGAGGCAGATGACGTTTTATATACCTTTCCAAAATCCTTATGGTACCAAGGAAGATAGAGATAAGAGATAGAGCCATGCCATTGGTTAGGCCTTCAGGAGCTGGACTGAAGGCCTTACATGTCAGATTAACTACCAGCCTGATTCAGAACTCACGGAGGACAGTTTGCCACTTGCCCTGGGTTTAGCCGAGCATCCTAGACAGGTTTGGTGACCAACGGCTTCTTTTTTAGTCTACCTTTGCAGCTATGCGGCTAAGTAACAGACACTAGAAGCTCACCCTAATCTTTTTTCATACATGCTAATACATGTCCACATACTTTTCTCAACTATACCAGCAAACAGTGTATGCAAAAAGTATTGGGACACCTGCTCATTCATTGTTTCACATGCTGTTTCAGATGCTGCTTACTCTGTGGTTCTCAATCAGTGCTGTAATGGGACAAATGCTGGGAGAGGGGACTGATAGACAAGCCTTCCAACAAATCCCGACTGCCCCGACTGCCCCGGCTATTTGGGCAGCCTCCCAAGCAGCCTCGGAGAAGCGGAAGCACTGGACTCTGCTGGTGTTCAGCTGGTAAATGCAATGCATTTCTCTGGCCAGGCAAGCAGGACCCACAGTCGCAGGACCCTAGAATTTGGGTGACTCGAGAGGCGTGAAATGTTGTAAGTCAAATGCTAGGTTTGCTTTCCAGAACTCATGATCGACGCCCGTGAGCGTCGCAAGCGATCCGAGCGTGCGGAGGACAGCTTCGGAAAACTGGCAAATTGTTCAGAGAGGCGTAATCACACACTGTACATCGCTGAAGGATGAAAGCAATTTGCCTCCAAAGTCTTCAATCAAGATCCATTACGTGCGCCTCAGGTTATGAGGGTGGTTACTGGAAGCATTGCAGCGCTGTGGGAGAAAAAAAATGATATAATGCAAACGCTAGAGCTGTAATTATGCCTTAAAGGCTAATATTTACTCAGTGGAATGGCGGGCAATCCTTCCGCAACTGAGCCTTAAAGAGCAGCAAATGGAGCTAGCGAACCGCTGACCACCCAGGATGGACTGACAGGTGTGAAAATGAGAAGATACTAAAACAAGCCGAGATGCTACATCAAGATTAAGGGGTCTAGAACGTGTGTGAAATGCTAGCAGGGGCAGGAGGCTTGTCGCGCTGCAGCGACTAGCCTCCATCCTACTCGTCCTCCATTAGCTTGCATACTTAATTCGACCTTGTCGGTCTGGATCTGAACGAGTGATGGACGAGGGATGAGGGATGATGGAGATGGAGGAGGGGGTGAGTCATAAAAGACGAAGCCGAAGAAGCCTAATGGGGAGTGAGAGGAAGAAACAGGGAGTTAGAGAGAAGGAAGAACACACTATCTAGAACCTGTCAGTGACCTGTATTAGCAGGCCGATGTAGCTAGCCATGGGTATACTAGGCTAATAGCCAATGTGAGCTATGGATAAGCTAATTAGCGTGGTGCTAACACGTTTTTAGTCATGATCTGAAATGCCAGTTCATAGAGAGTTTTAAAGAATGCTTTTAGACATTCCCTAGTGAGGAGAACTGCTAGAACTGCTCTCTTGACACTAGAGGGCGCTCCATAACGATACATCCCAAAGGACTGGCTTCCTAAGACATTACCACTCTAGTATGAGCTCATAAGCAGCGAACAAGGAGACAAGTTCAGAAACCACACCCCTGTAGCAGCTTTGACAGGGTGAAGAAAACAAAAGAGAGGAGTATCTACATCATTTGTCAAAAGTTTGTGGACACTGCTTTTAATGAATGCATTCAACTATAAGTTTGCACAGATTTGCAGATGCATATACACAGCTTATCTAGACCCTGTAGAGAGGTACTGCCAATAGAATAGGACTCTCTAAAGCGGATGAACATGTACCTAGTGGCACCATGCTGCCTAATGCCAGGCCTGGCTAGTGTGGTTTCAGCCCCCTAGTGGTTGAAATTTTTTGCTGCATCCGTTGAGGCTACCGTTGGTTAGCGTGGTGACATTCAAGGCAGAAAAGTCTCTGATTGGCCCAGTTTTAGCCTTTCCTGCGCTTTACTAAGCCCTGCCCCGCCTCCAAGCGCTTGCTGTCGACCCTCTAACGTGTATTTTTCTAATGTACTGAGAAGCCGGGAGACCTGCTGATATTCTTCGAGACGAGGTGTAAGGCCTCAAATGTTCTAAACTCATTGCGTAAAGTGAGCTGACCTTTCACCCCAAGTTTAGACTGCCCACAGCTGCCCATAATGCAAAGTAATCAGGCTCTCTTTAACCACCTCTCATTGGCTAAACAGGCTGTATTCCTGATAGGCCCGACTCTGGGGTTCGATTCTCGGTGCACGTTGGCCAATTTTGCATGAGTGGTAAATTAACGAGTGGACACCTGTAATTTATGACAGCCTGCACGTAGAAAGAGCAGCGAGGTCAGTCTAGCTTCCTGTATCCACCTCCTCTCACCCACCCACCCACCAACCAACCCACCCACACACACCTGCTGCAGAGCATTCCACAAACAGCCCTGTAACACTACACTGTACTTGACTTTGCTATAGCCTGGAAGACCTCACCCTGCAACGGTAATTAAATAGAGGATAAACACAAAGAAGAATGGTATTTAGAAGCAAAGATACAAGATCCTGGCCTCTGGTGTAATACAAGACCACCCCCACCTCCCCACCCCAATCGCCTCCCTACTACACACATACATACATGCACCCACAATAACCAGTATAATGAATGAGGCAGTTAAGACGTCTGCAGGTGCAGATAATAAAGAACTGCAGGAAGGCCTTGGACAGGACATGTGTATAATAGTGGGACTATTAAGGCAGCACTCCAAGATTCCTTGGTGCTAGATTAGCTCGTATAACCTACAATCCTATCTACACTATAGGACAAAAGTATTGGGACACCTACACATTCACTGTTTTCAGAGCTCCACTTCTCCACAGCTCAATACTGGGGGGCTTAAAAACCCCTTTAGCCCACGCCTGGCATTAGGCAATGCCAATAGGTTCACGTTTATTTGCTCCAGAGAGTCCTATAGTCCTATTCTATTGGCAATACTTCTCCACATGGACTAGACAAGCTGCATGTGGGTGCATGAGTTGAACATCTGTATCAGCAATGGGTGCAACTTAAAGCAGCTGAATGAACTCATTAGAAGGGGTGTCCACAAATATTTGGACACAGTCTAAAAGTGGATATGATGGATATGTCCTGTGGTATCTGGCACCAAGAGCTTATCAGCAGATACTTCTGTAAGTGCTGTGGGTTGCGAGGTGGGGCCTCCATGAATCGCATCAATCAGTGAGACTTGGGTGTCCATGACCCTGCCACTGGTTCTCCAGTTGTCCTTCCTTGGAGCACTTTTGGTAGGTCCTGACCACTGCATATGTTGGGAACACCCCACAAGACCTGATGCTTGATGTTTTGGAGATGTTCTGATCCTCCGGTCTTTGTCTAGAACATCACAGTTTGGCCACAGATCTGGTTTCAGATTCTTACACTTGCCCAGAACTGACTGCTCACTCGCTGCCTAATATATCCACCCCTTGACAGGTGCCATAGGGACCAGCCAATCAATGCCATTCACTTCACCTGTCAGTGGGTTTGGCCAGCTGAATGCACTTGGAGGAGAACGGCAACTTTCAGCATGGAGAATGCTTCTGGAATGAGGGAAGCTGGTACTTCTAAAACAGCTTGTTAAGAATTAGCACATTCAATGGCAAGGAAATAAGCTGCCAGCGTTCAAGAACTCATTTATTACACACTTACATTCATGCTCTCAGCTGCCTCTGCCCGTGGCTGCCGTCCATCCGACCCACACGCAGAGCGAGAGCGAGACAGAGATACTGGAGAGGAAATAAAAGATGTATATAAATAAAAAATCAAACAGCTGCTACCCAACTAATAAGGGCTGTCAGCATGGAGTCCACTCATAGCAGCACTCTAATGCAGAGAGAGATCGATAACTGGAATTTCGTGGAGAGGCCGTGAGTGTTTCGGTGTGCGTGTGTGTGGGTTTATGGACCCACTCCCGGGTCTGTCAAGTAGGAGCCCGTTGTGCAGCAAGAATGGAAGCTCCCTTTTGATGATCCAAAATGGAATCTCTGCTTTGATGGAGACAAAATACAGCTTTCCCTTTGAAGTGGCACCCTGAGGAACGAGACCGGAGTCTCCTTACATAAGGCCACTCGAGCTACAGCATTCTGAATGGACAACCAAGCATCTGACAAGTTCTCCGCACCTAGATGTACCTACTGTACAGAAGCCTAGCTCCCTGTTTATCAACACCCTGTTGGTAGAGTGTCCATCTACTCAATCTCGGAGTATTAGTCCAGACCTGATGAATCCTCATGATGAGACTGACCGGCTTCAGGCTTCATTTTTGTCAAGCTTGGGTCAGGTTCAAGATTCACAGTTAGCTTTCTGACTTCTTAACAGTCCTGATCTCCTAACGGTCCTATGCTGGCATGCTGGGGCGTTGTAGCAGTGGTTTGGATGGTTATCTGGTTAGAGATGGTTGATATCATTAGAAACTAGGGGGTTTGCTTGGTTGGTGGAGGCCAGGCTAGTCCTAGGTTTGGTGTGGACAGGGCTCAGACAGAATTTTATTGGGTCACAGTTGGTTCAGAAAGAATTAAGTTGGGTCACAGTTGGTTCAGACAAAAGTTTGTTGGGCTACAGTTGGTTCAGAAAAAGGTTTGCTGGGATACAACTGGTTCAGGCAGAATTCTGTTGGGTCACAGCTGGTTCAGGCAGAATTCTGTTGGGTCACAGTTGGTTCAGACAGAATTCTGTTGGGCCACAGTTGGTTCAGACAGAATTAAGTTGGGGTACAGTTGGTTCAGACAGAATTAAGTTGGGTCACAGTTGGTTCAGACAGAATTAAGTTGGGTCACAGTTGGTTCAGACAGAATTTTATTGGGTCACAGTTGGTTCAGACAGAATTTTATTGGGTCACAGTTAGTTCAGACAGAATTTTATTGGGTCATAGTTGGTTCAGAAAGAATTAAGTTGGGTCACAGTTGGTTCAGACAAAAGTTTGTTGGGATACAACTGGTTCAGGCAGAATTCTGTTGGGTCACAGTTGGTTCAGACAGAATTAAGTTGGGTCACAGTTGGTTCAGACAGAATTAAGTTGGGTCACAGTTGGTTCAGACAGAATTCTGTTGGGTCACAGCTGGTTCAGACAGAATTAAGTTGGGTCACAGTTGGTTCAGACAGAATTAAGTTGGGTCACAGTTGGTTCAGACAGAATTTTATTGGGTCACAGTTGGTTCAGACAGAAGTTTGTTGGGCTACAGTTGGTTCAGACAGAAGTTTGTTGGGTTACAGTTGGTTCAGACAGAATTAAGTTGGGTCACAGTTGGTTCAGACAGAATTAAGTTGGGTCACAGTTGGTTCAGACAGAATTGTGTTGGTCCTCAGTCGGAAGGAAGCCCAATTAAAGCAAGGTAAGAAAAGCTGTGGTCAGTTAAATTCGGGCCTGAGTGCTAACTCTATCATGTTTCACAGAAGCACAAGTGGACAAGCTAAAAAGTAGAACCCAATTAGGATCGGGTGTTGTGGTGTTGACACGTGAAGGACAGGGGAGCGGGAGTGTGGGAGTGAGAGTGTGTGAGAAAGATGAAAGATGAACAGGGGTGCTAGGCGGTGACAGGCTTCCTCTCCGGCCGGGCGGAAAGATCTGGAACACATGGCCCAGCACCACTGATCTTTATGGGCCACTCTTTTCTCAGGTCAAATGTCAACTGCTGTACGGCTGCATATACGCTACACATGTCCGTAGCTGCTTGAGAGACTTTGCTGAACAAGAGGAGTGCATATTAAATTTCAGCTTTAGAGTTTCCTTTTTCAATAGAGCCCACTTTGAAGTGTCATCTAAATACATTTCTGCTGACAAACTAATGCTCTACAGTGATAAAGAAAAAAAACCTCCCCAGAACTGAAGGCATAAGGAAGGACCACTAGAGGGACTAAGACTCCAGCAGGAACTACAGAGAGGAGAACCTGTCTATAAGAAGATGAACCAAAGCACAAAAGAAGAACCTAGCCTCCTCTGGTCCACCCTGGACCTGTGGAATTATTCCAGGTACGCAGATTAAACAGACGCAATGGGAGATACAGGAGATCACCGGTAAGAAGGGGATCTTTACTTGCCCCCCCACCCCACCCTAATCCATTCTGAGTACCTTAATGCCGGCTGATACGGATCTGATCTGATGTTTTTCTGTTTTTTCTGTAAGCAACACAGTTAAAACTAATAAAATATTTTTTTAAACTTATATAATCAGCAGGGCCACTGCCTGGGACTTTGGGCCCCATAAAAAGAAATTACACTGGGCCCCCCCTAGGCCACCCCTAGCCCCTATACCCTGAAAATGTAACATTGAGCATACACTGCAATTCAGTATCTGATGCAAGACTGATAAGCTCTATAAGATCATATTTTACTGTTTACAATTTTTATTGAAAAGAAGTATTATTAAAAATGTGATTGTAGAGATGTTTATATTATATAATAATAATAATAATAATAATAATACATAAACAGAAATTACACCATTGTTATATCAAAATGAATATGTATTATTATTATTATTAATATTATTATTACTATTATTATTATTATTGATAGTTGTACTGTTTTTAAAACAGGCGATTATGCCAACCATCAAGTCAAGGTCAGCCCAGTGCTGCTCACCTCCTTCTTCGGTTGGGAGTAGGGCTGTGATATGAGGACGGAAGGCAGGGCTGCTGAGCCTGAAGCTGCTTCTGCTGGTCCTGGCACAGGGCAGAGGCAGGGACAAGTCATTAAGTCTGAACAGCTGCTAAAAACAGCTAAAAAATAGAAGAAAACAAAGCAGTCTACGAATGAGGGAAATTAACAAATAGTTTAACATTGAAATAAATAAACAACATAAATATATCTAAATATTGTAATATATATTATGAGGGCCCCCTGTCAATCTCAGGCCCTTACTGTGAGCTGTCTGTTGCTGCTTGATGTTACACTGAGGCTCTATGCTAAGCTAATCTAATAAACTACTTTAAAAATGTCTGTAATGTTTATTTGTTATCTTATTTATTATCCTGGCCAAGACTGGATGAGCAGTGATTAGCTTAGCGATTAGCTCAGAAAATCGTTTTACGGAAGAATGGTTTAAATAATCCTTTTCTGACATATAATAAATGTATAATATAACTAATAAACATGTTTACCTGCTGTTTTGTGAGCTAATTAGCAATTAGCTTTACAGTTAACTTCTAGCTTGTGTGCAATAAATGGCAAAAAACAGCAGAAAATTGACAACCGTTTTACAGAAGAGTGGACACCAGAGGGCGCTATACGATGAGCGAATGAGCTATACGACCTAAATACCGATCCATCAAAAAAGTACCTGGAGTCACTGGATCGGATCAGAACGGATCAGATCGGGACATCCCTAAAAAGTCTGTCAGGAAACAGTGAGAAAAAGAATCTGGTGGGACGTCAGATATGAGAGCAAGCTCATATCTTGCTATCAAGAATTCCTTGTTCTAGCCGGCCTCTCTCTCTCTGTTTCTCTCTCCATCAACCGCAGTTCTCAGAACCCCCCACCCCCCTACCACCAACACAGTAAGGCTAACCTCCGAAGCCAGGAATTGAAAAGTCAAACTTACTACTGGGACCAATTTCTCGCTCCTTGTTGGAGTCAAAGAGAGGCAAGTATCCACTGGAACTCTGTTTGAACTCCGGGAGCGAGAAGAAAGAAGGGAAAGGAGGCAAAGCATTTCAACTTAAGCTTGATTTCATACAGAATTCGCGACAGAGTGGATGACTTGGATTGATTAGAAATTGATTTGAACGGACATGTTCAACATAGCGCCGGGCGATTTACAGCTTTTTGATAAATATTACAGCTAATTGATGAATATTTGATGAATATTATTGGTGCATATTATTATTATATGTTATTGAATTCCGACTGGTAAGTCCTCAATGGCCACGTTTCCTAAATTCCTAACAGCTGAAATCTGCTCTCTTAAATAATATCCACTCCTATAAAAAAAGATTTAATCTCTCCTTTTACCTCTTCTCAATCTAGAGTCCCGTCACACACCCTGCAAGTATTTATAGCCCAAACATCCTCGTGCAGCGCCATCCGCAGGAGCCGGAAGTTACTGTGTCCCAAGCACATACATATACGTATGTGATGCCATTACTCACACACATCTCTATCACAACATAGGGCTTTACCACCACCTTATCTTCCCAAAAGGTTTCTTAATTTTGGACTAATTACATTTGGGCGTGACCAAAGACCACAGTGTGAAGGAAGGAAGAGTCTCAATCTGCAGGTGTATGGAAGCTTACGGTCATATGGGTCTACCAGCAGTGGCAGAAATCCCAGCCTACAGCCTTCAGAATTGTGGTCGGAAGACAAAAATGACGGACAGGAACTGCCACTGTGTTTCAAGGCTTGTGAATGAAAATCGCTTCGCTTCCAGGCATGAACTGCTTCTAGAAGTCAGCGCAGGTTCTTCACCACCAACGGCTCTGAGGAGAATCTGTAGGCGGGGGTTTCTGCCACTGCTGGTAGACCCGTATGACCGTACGCCTCCATACGCCTGCAGATTCAGCTGCTTCCTTCACACTGTGGTCTTTGGCCACGCCCAAATGTAATCACTCCTTGTAGCCAATCATGAACTGTATCGGCTTTGCAACCCATTTTCCACACATCCAACAAGACCCTCACTACACTGTACCACTTTTTCACTCACCTGCAGGTATTTATAGCCTGATTATCCTTGTGCATACATGGATCCATGTGTGTGTTACTACCACCTTAAACATGCAAGGTGACAATTTTTTTGTCCAGAGTGCATATATATATATATATATATATACACATATACACACACACACATATATACAGTATATATAACATTGGAGGATGATGTGCTTTCATTCACGAACAGAACAACACTGCAGTTTCCTTGGCCTTTCTGTTCTCATGTCTTGTTTATCTTTTACTTCACACACATACACACACACACACATGCACGCACACACATTCCGTATCTTTTAATGAGATCAGACTTCATTAGCACGACCCTTTCACCAAACCTCCTCAGGTTTTATATGCAAACACTTCTATTAGCAGCCCAGCATAAGGCCTGATAGCGGCATGGTGGGTGGGCGCGTTTGAGCGTGTGTGTGTGTGTGTGTGTGTGTGTGTGTGTGTGTGAATGTTTGCCTGTGTGTGGTCTGTGTTGTAAGCTAATGAATTTGGAGAGCTTTTGTGGACCCTCACAAACAATAGGTGCAAATTGAAGTGTGTGTGTTAGCATGCGCGAGTGCGTGTGTAGCCGTACCGGTTGTGAATATTCCTTCATTATTCTGCGCTTGTGGTGCCTTGTTAGCACGAGGCGTATGATAATGTCATGTGCAGCCAGCTTAGCCTCGGGTATTACATTACTATCAGCTAATGGAAGGTGAGCTCGCGGGTCTGAGAGCGGCTGCAGCGGCATTGTTCCCATTTCTAAAAGACCCCACTTTTTTTCTTCCTGTAAGTTCGAAGTTTCAAAGCATCCATATTTGGGAATTCAGCAGCAATTCAATGCATCCCTGATGTTGTAAAAGCCACCACATAAGCGCATTTACATATTTCCACCTATACGGCCTACTGGGGTTTAGCCCCGCCCCTTCACATTGACATTTAATGTATATTTCAGCCTGGATTGCACAGCCCATCAAAACAGAGGGTGTTTTTTTTTGCCAAAATAGTATGTTTACATAATCAGCAATATGCAGAAATGTCTGACGATCATAACAAAAGAAATCTGGTGGAATTTGATTGAATAATACGTGAATGTAACCAAGAGAACCCGTCATATCTTAACACACCTCTATTTGCTTACATTCAGGCCGTGACCTTTCCAATATGGTGGACGCCCAGATGCATTTTCACGCCTGAAAACAGCCAATGCACCTTCTACATATGTAAATATGTCAGTTTGAGCTGCAGCCCTGGCCTAAATTGGGGTAGCCATGGCCTAAATTGGGGCAGCCATAGCCTAAAGGTGGGGCCTTTGGCTAGAGAAGTGGGCTTGGGACTGGAAGGTCATTGGTTTGATCCCCAGCACTGGGGTCGCAGGAGTGAAGACACAGTGAGTGCTTTCTCCGTCCTCAATGTTCGCGGCTAAGGTGCCTATAAGGAAGGACCCCAATTGCTCCCTTTGCACTGAGAGGGATGGCTGCCCATCACTCTGGGTGTGTGTTAGTGTTCACTGTCATTGGAATCTGTTGTATTGCTGTGAAATGGCTGTAAAATGTGTTTCCAAGTCTAATTTTGGAGCCATCTGTCCTTTTGTCATTTGCCGGGACACAGCCGATCCAGCATCTTGGTTGTCTCCATGCCAATGGCAGCTTAAATAATGGTGTATTTTGCCAAGGTAAATCTGACTACAAATAAAGTACTGTGCAAAGGTTTTGGCCCACTGTGAAAATGATCTGGGCAGTAGATGTTTATCTCCTCAGTAAAGCACTGATATCAGAATAAACACTAATAGTCGTAGTGTTTCTCCATCACTGTGTTCATCATTAGAACATCTCCAAAGTTCTCCTCATGGAGTCTAGTGTTATTTAGAGTTCTCCTCAGATCAACACCTGGTTTGGTGGTAAATCAGGGCTTAATGATGCTGCTGCTGCTGGAGTTGAACACATCCTCCACGCTGTGCTGGCTGGACTGGGGGGTCATCCAGGAGAAACCTGGAAGAACCGAGCTCTGTTCTTCAGACTAGCTCACCGACAAGATCTCACTACTTTCTTTCTTCAGAATGAGAAGCTCTTGTTTCTCCTTTTTACTGGATTTATGTTCACCTGCTTTGTCTTTTCTGATGAGATCTGGAGCTTCTACTGTAAAAAAAATCCTGTATTGCTGGTAGACATGATTTAAATAATGGGATTAGGGGCCTAAAACCTCTGCACAGTGCTGTATATCGCTGTATACCCTTCATAGCTGTGATTTCCAGGAGCTCGGTTTCTGAGTCATCCTCTGAAAGCGACCATTAGTAAATGATAAACAGGTACGAGCCGAAACTCTTCCAGCCCCCCTTTTGTAATAAGAACTCAACCTCTGCTCCGTATTGACTTAATCTTTTCAAAATGCGCAACAACGCGCTAATATAACGTGTTAACCTCACGTCTAGCGTGTACAAGGGGTCTTAACACACGGCTCCCCCCGTATAATATAACTCATTTTCATAATCTCTCCACCTCTGGCCTCTCATTGAGCCGACTGCATGAGCATATCTGTATGGATTCTGGCCTCAGGGCGTGCAAGGTGTACGAGTGCACACGTCTGGGTGTATAAATGTGTGTGTCTGTGTGTGAGGGTGAGCGCGCCGCTGATTGCCGCAGACAGATATCCGCTGTAAGAGCCGGAGCGTTTCCTGTTCTGACTGTGCTCATGAATGCTTACTTTGCCCTGTGGAATTGTGGGCCCCGGGCTGGAATAATCAGGAAAACAGAGGGGGAAGTCAGCGTGGATTTGGAATGCGAGCGAACGAGCAAGGCTTACAAAAGCTGTGAATAGCTGTCTGAGGCCTTGGAGATAAAGGCCTTAAAAGAATGAGGGTCCAGTGATGCCACGGAATAGCGATTAGCTCTTATCTAGATTCTTAGAAGGAACCATTGGCTTGATCTTTTGATGTACAGCTTGAAGGGCCCATTTTCTGCATTTTCCTATAATATCATATATTTAATATTTTATTATAACTGTATATTCTTCAAGTTTGTACCCACCTGATGTCAAGTGGTGACTCTAGGGTTGTGCACAGGCCATAAAATGTGCACCATGTGTCCCAAAGCATGATGCTACCTCCACCATGCTTAACAGCTGGTACAGTGCACTTGTGGCTGAATGCCTCACCTTTACTCTTCCAAACAAACCTCAGACCACTGTGGCCAAACTACTACAAATTTCCTCCAAAAGGCTTTACCTCCTTATCTTTCCATGTGGTTCAGCTGCAAACTTTAAATCCAGCTTAAAGGTTTGGTCGGTTTTGGAGGAGGAGCTTCATTTTTGGATGGCAGTCTCCAAGAAGTCCATGCCAAGTACAACTCCTTTGAGTGCAGCCTGGATTGCTTAACTGATTGAAGCACAAGACTGCCAAAATAGTATGTTTACATAATCAGCAACATGCAGAAATGTCTGACGATCATAACAAAAGGAATCTGGTGGAATTTGATTGAATATTACGTGAATGTAACCAAGAGAACCCGTCATATCTTAAGACATCTGTATTTGCTTACATGCAGACCGTGACCTTTCCAATATGGTGGACGCCCAGATGCATTTTCACGCCTGAAAACAGCCAATGCACCTTCTACATATGTAAATATGTCAGTTTGAGCTGCAGCCCTGGCCTAAATTGGGGTAGCTATGGCCTAAATTGGGGCAGCCATGGCCTAAAGGTGGGGCCTTTAGCTAGAGAAGTGGGCTTAGGACTGGAACAACTCACCAGTGGTGTTCTGGCAGCTTGCAGTTAATGGCAGACCCCTGCCTTGATGGTTCTTAGGCTGTTCCTGGCCATCCAAACTCATTCCCCCTCAGCTGAGGGTGACAGTTTGGATCTTCTTCCAAACCTTTAATGGCTACACCTCCCAATAACCTGACCTTACTGGTGATCTTGGAGTTAATCGGATCCTCAGGAGTGCTCTACCAGCACAGAGACTCCATTCCCGTGGAAAACTCTGGGCTTTTTCCAACAGAGGCTGATGAAAAAAAACTGAAAATGAAGGCGCTCCACTTTTTCCCCCTGCTTTTTACAAAATGTGGAGTTCACAAAATGAGCCTCTCTGAAAGATGTTGAGTCGTGTGGGTGAAGCAGTCATCTCTTAATGCTTTAGGCTGGAGCATGGAGTTGATGAGAGAGCGAGAGAGAGAGAGTGCATTCAACACGGCCCTCCCTGATCAGAGCACAGGAGACAACCTCATCACACAAGTACAGAAGCCAAGACTCTCATGCTTGCGTTGCTCCAAATGCGGCCCATCAAAAATTCATATTTCTCTGAGTGCCGAGCGAATGTGGATTTGCGAGAGAGAGAGAGAGAGAGAGAGAGAGAGCGAGAGAGGTAAGGAAAGTCACCGGCAGAGCGACTCTGAAAGGCAAGCCGAGAGCGACGAATGAAGACCCCAGGTTTCTGGAAATAGCCGAAATGAAACTCTGCCCGTCTTCATGCACCGCCGAACAACGCCTCGCCACTTTCATCCAAGGACACCCAGGTGCATCATGGGAGATGAGCAAAGAGGGCACATTGCGACGGCACCAGCGGGAGCTTTAAACCGGCAGCGAGGGAGCGGAAACAATCCGCTGAAGACCAGTGGATCACAGGCTGAACTCAGGCCGAACGCTCCTCTCAACATCTTTACGTATCTTTAATGCCATAACGAGCCAGCAGGGGTCATCGCTAAGACCAGTACGGCTGAATGGCCGAAAGCTGCTCGAGTCTAGTTAGTTATAGAGAAAAAAAAGTTTGTGGACACCAAGTATTAGTTCAGTTCAGCCAGAAACGCTATATATATAAGGGGAGTGGCCACTGGAGGTCTAGTTACACTCAACATGGCGTCTGTTTACAGATAAAGCCCCACCTTCAGCCAAAAGAGCCAATCAGCTTTCAGGTAATGCTGCGAGTGGAGGGAGGCAGATGTGCTACACAATACTCAATATGTCCAAATGTTTGCGGACACCCCATCTAAGAAATGCACTCAGCTACTTTAAGTTACACCCATTGCTGACACAGACATGCAAACACACACACAGCTTGTCTAGATCTAGTAGAGAAGTACTGCCAATAGAATAGGACCCTCTGGAGCAGATAAACATGAACCTGTTGTCACCATGCTGCCTGAAAATGCCAGGCGTGGGCTAGAGAGGGGTATAAAGCCCCCCAGCATTGAGCTGTGGAGCAGTGGAAGAACTGTGTTCTCTGGAATACTTTTGGGATGAGTTGGAGAGTTGGGGATGAGGTTAGGGTAGGAGATCATCCCCTGAACATCCTGACCTCACTAAAAATGCTCTTGTTGCTGAATGCAATCAAATCCTCACAGCAATGCTTCTCCAAAATCTAGTAGAAAGCATTCTTCCCTGTAAAGTAATAGACAGGTAATCCCAACCCATTCTTAATATTACATAACAATTACATTACAGATATTAGCGAATATGCTAACAAACGATAACAAGCGATGTTGCTAAAGCCATTTTCACGTAAGAATTTTGGAAAATGTCCGAAAAAAATCAGATCTGGACGTTTTTTTTCCACGCAGTTACCTTTACTCACTACACATGGCATGACCTACTGTAAATTCTTCGGAAATGACCAGCTTTACTCACACATGGGCTCACTCGGACATTACCTGGACTTTATACTAGGGTTCTGGCAGGAAAAAGCCCGGGTAATGTCCGGAACATTCCGGACATTTGCGTTCTGTCCGGAAAAGTTCTGGGTTATCGTGCATGTCTGAACCTCCAGAGGCCTGTAATTGTGTGTTGAGCGTTACCCAATCAGGTGAGCTTCACTGCTGTGAAAACTTTAAAAACACACTTCCAAACTTTTGAGTGGTTGCATTCCTCCAATTTTGCTTCCACAGGCGGATGTAGTGTTGGTGTTTGGGGGGCGGGGGTGGGGGGGTGTTGGTGGATGTTAGGTGGTGGTGGTGGTGGTGGGGGGGGGGTGACACGAACGATTTGGCCCCCAATGAATGGAAACGAGGAGCGTTGGGCCTTTACAGCAGAGAGAATGGGGGAAACAGGAGAAACGGGAACGGCGGACAGTGCGGCGGAGAACACCGCTGAAGCGCGCGAGAGCGTCCCGGAATGATGGATGGCAACATTTAGGAAGACGGAGTGCATACTTACACTGCTCGCTGAATCTGTTTACGAGAACGTCTGTAAATAAATAAAGAAGTGGACGGGAAAAAGGGACTGGGAATGCAAACGAGAAGAGAAAATCGGACAGCGTGTAATTCCGTTACATTTGTGATTGTTACAAATGGGACTCGTTCGGAATTAGAGCTTATTGGGATCTGATAATCCTATTTGCTGCATGTCCTGTAAAGACAGGCGGAATGGACACTGCCTCGGAAAAAAATCGCTGCCGTTTGTTGGGATTGTACTACCTGGCCGCTCTCACTGTACCGTGTGACCGCAAGCCAGGCGTAAATCTCACTCACTCACTCACACATACACCCTCACATCTCTCCAGTTGTAGGGGGTGGGAGGTGAAATCTGAAGTTCTACACTTACAACAGAGTCAAGAGACAGCCAGGGAGTTAGAGAGTGAGAAAGAGAGAGAGAGAGAGAGAGAGAGAGAGAGAGACATAGAGATATATGAAGCAGGTTAGAGAGCGAGGTTTTCTCGGATTAGAAGAATTTGATATGACCAAGAATTGAATCCAAGACGCAGGAGAGCTTTCTGCATGAGCACAGTGACAAGGTATCCGGGATAGATGAAAAATAGGGGCTATTTTTAAGGGAGTGAGGTATTAAGTGAGTGTGTGTGTGTGTGTGTGTGTGTTTAAAGTGGACTGAGTTCGATTTCCACCGCCAAGCCAAATCCGTGCCAGCGGCAGGGCACGATGCACCACAATCCACTGCAAACTTATGGCATATTGCCATGACATATTTAAGTCCCTCTCAAGCCAGAAGAGTTACGGAGAACGTAGCATCAGCACTTTCAGTGAGCTGCCACGGTTTCACTGCTGCATGAACGAGGCTTTTGGTCTTGTTGGATGCGCTATGTTTTTTTTGAAAACTCATTCCCAGCACAGTTTGGTTTTAGTGGGGTGTCACGTTATCAACAGAGAACAGAAGATTACAGGGCAGAAACGTCCAAATCCTGGCAGAGATGACCCGGCAATTTACTTGTCCGAGACCCGGGACCGGTACAATTCCACTGGAGGGGCTCTTGTATGAATTAAAGAGTGATGGGATGTTAGATTCATTTTGCCAAGCTGATTCTTTTAAACTGGTGCTATCTCAGATTTAACTGATTCATTTCTGTATAAGGGTGAGGGTGAGGGTGGGGTGGAGCGATTTCGGCAGTATCCAACCGATTCTTTGCCCCCAGGTCTTCAAGACTGGAGTGAATCCAAGCCAACGTTACACATTTATGTGAGTCAACCCTGCAAAAATAAACCAAAACAGCTGGATACAAGCTCTGTTTATATCTTGTATTCTGTGGAATTCTACCCTGGTTAGCAGAGGCTGAGTAGATAGCTAACATGCTAACATACCAAAAATAACCTTTCAATAATAAACTTCCAATTTAAACCATTTCAAGTTTAATAACACATTCCAGATGGTTGCTAAGTGGTTGTTTTTAATGGGTGCAATAGTGTTGCTAAGTGATTACTATGGTGTTGCTAGGTGGTTGCCATGATGTTGCTAGGTGTTTTTTATGCTATCCCAGGTTCTTATAGGGTTGCTAGAGGCTTGTTGCAAAGTGGTTGCAACGGTGTTACTCTGTGGTTGCTATAGTGTTGCTCAATGTTTTTTTAAATATAATTCCAGATGGCTGTTTGAATGTCTGCCTGAACATGTTTTCACCGCCTCGTAACTCCGGGTGTGAGGTATGTACAAACTGCCGATGACATGCATTGGAAAGGGCGGAGTCTACAGTCTCAGGCAATGTCAGAATCGTATCTCTGAACGGTATTATCGCAAATATTTTCAGCGAAACATTAATAAAACATCGAAACCGACAATTTTCGGAGACTCCAGAGGGTTAATATGTGATTTTCCGGGTATAAAATAATTATGTAGGATTGGTGTTTATTATATTATACCCCGTCCTTCATTGTCAGGTCATTTGTCCTTTTGGAGCTCCCAATTGAGTCCAAGTTTGAGGCTTTAATGCTGAAGAATTCGGTGGTAGTTCTCCTTCATCATTATTCCACCCACTTTAAGCAACGGAAGGAACTTTTGGAGGTTCCTCAATTTGAAACTGTAAAGGAACCTCTTAAGATGTTTTGAGGAACCTTCAAGAAATGTTTTTTAGAAGAAAAAGATTCCTTGAAGGTTCCTCAAAGCAGCTTAAGAGGTTCCTCCACAGCTTTAGAGTGTAAGAACCCCTAAAAGTTCCTCAACGATCGTATACTTTAAACAGTGAGAGCATGATGCTCCCACCACCATGCTTAACAGTTGCCACATATTTAGCTCTCAGCTGTGAACTTTCGTTGAGCTTGAAGGTGCCGTTTTCTTGGAGCAGGGACTTTTCTTCTTTGAATGAAGACGTGCTTGATGGTTTGATGATCCCAGGTCAGTGTGCATGCCTGCTTGCATGAAATATCAGTTTGTGCAATCTACAAGAGCTTTATTCATCTGTACGGATCAGTGTGGAACGGTAAAGCAGTAGAGTAAACTGTAGGGAAGGGAAGAAAAGCTGACGTTTCCCTCAGCTCTAAAGGGTCAAGCGAAATGTGTCTCGTTATTAGTTCCAATGATAAATGCGCTGCTGTTCAGCCAAAGGACATGAAGGATCGCGTTGCATACTGGTGATTTAATTTCCGCTGTCAGCGAGGCTGCGGCACTTTTCCCAACACTTACCCATATTTATCCCGAAAGCCACATCCAAATAAATGCGAGCTCTCTGTGAGGAATGGCATTCTGCGTCTGACAGTTAAAATCACGGGGGGTGTCGAAGCACGGGCTGAGAGGGAAGGAGACGGTGGTATTGAGTGTCGCGAGCAGAAATAAGTATCATTAGTCGCTTCACCGCAAATTCTTGATTTAAAGGGACAGTTCAACGTTTCGATGATTAATCCTGCTTGCCTTCTAAAACAGCCGTATGAGAGCATTTCTGCTGTTTTTTCATGCCGCGTATGGTTCGATGGGCCTGCCGGAGCGTTGAAATGTCCATGAAATTGGCAGTGTGGGTGACTGACCCTTAGAGGTCGCTGTTGACAGCAGTTTGAGAAGCAAGCTGTTAGTAAATGGTTGAACTCTTTGGTGTTTGAGGAGAAACTCACTGGTTTTATCTCATTCCAGATGGTTTCTAAGTGGTTGTTTTTAATGGGTGCAATAGTGTTGCTAAGTGATTACTATAGTGTTGCTGGGTGGTTGCCATGATGTTGCTAGGTGTTTTTTATGCTATCCCAGGTGGTTGCAATGATCTTTATAGGCTGTTGGTATGTGGTCACTACGGAAATGTTGCTTTCTTTTTTATAACTGGTTTTTATAGGGTTGCTAAAGGCTTGTTGCAAAGTGGTTGCAGTGGTGTTAATATGCGGTTGCTATAGTGTTGTTCAATGTTTTTAAAATGTCATTCCAGATGGTTGTTTAATGGGTGCAAAAGTGTTGCTAAGTGATTACATTGGTGTTGCTAGGTGGTTGCCACGATGTTGCTCGGTGGTTTTTATCTCATTCCAAAGGGTTGCTAAGTGGTTGTTTTTAATGGGTGCAATAGTGTTGCTAAGTGATTACATTGGTTTTGCTAGGTGGTTGCCTATGATGTTGCTAGGTGTTGTTTATGGTTGCTATGATCTTTAGAGGCTGTTGCTATGTGGTCACTACGGATTTTGTACCAGATGCTTGCTATAGGGTTGCTAGAGGCTTATTGCAAAGTGGTTGCAATGGTGTTACAAGGTGCCTGCTATAGTGTTGCTCAATGGTTTTTATATGTCATTCCAGATGGTTGCTAAGTGGTTGTTTCATGGGTGCAATAGTGTTGCTAAGTGATTACTATGATGTTGTTAGGTATAGTGTACCAGTGGTATACTATACCAGGTGCTTGCTATAGGGTTACTGGCCGTTATTATGGTATTGCAAAATGGTTGCAATGGTGTTACTAGGTGGTTGCTATAGTGTTGCTCAATGGTTTTTATATGTCATTCCAGATGGTTTCTAAGTGGTCGTTTAATGGGTGCAATAGTGTTGCTAAGTGATTACTTTGGTGTTGCTAAGTGGTAGCCATGATGTTTTTTTTAAATAACTGATTACCATTGTGTACCAGGTGATAGCTATAGGGGTTGCTAGGGGATTATTATGGTATTGCGATGGTGTTACTAGGTCTCCTCCGACACATGCACAACCAGCCACCGCCTCTCTTCGAACTGCTGCCGACGCAATGTCACCAGGCAACCAACGGGTACCCAGCTCTGACACATCGTCTTGCAGAAGTGCGACATAACGGCAACAGTATTGCAACCGCTTTGCAATACCATAGTAACCACCTAGCTACCCTATAGCAACCACCTAGTACACCATAGCAAGCAGTTCACCATAGTTACCACATGGCAACCAATCATATGGAGATCAGGTGGAGATTATAGGAACCACCTGGGATGACATAGAAACCATCTAGCAACATCATGGCAACCATCTAGCCAGGTCCCAGCATCCGCCTTGTGACTTCACTGTAATAACATAGCAACTACACAGCAACCACCTAGCAAACACCGTAGTGACCACATAGCAACAGCCTAATAAATGCCTGGGACCCATTTAAGCTTTCCTTCAGGACTTCAGGACAGCACTTTTCCAGGCAATCCTGCTCAGATATGTTTGCTAATAGTGCTGCATTGTGCTCCACTCCCCCCGTATTTGCATTTCGCAGCGTTTTCGACATGAAGCTTGACTCTCAAACCACAGCAGGAATCCAAGTGCAGAAGAAAGTAATGAATCCATGCCCTTCTGAGACTATTGACGAAAAATACTGAAGTACTGAGTACGTTCTCCAGCATCCCCGTCTATTAAGCATTTTAGATTCCCCCATCCTGGTTATGTCTTCTGAGAGAGGCTAGCCAAATGTACCCGAGCACTTCTATCCATTATGCACTACAGCTCTAACCCGGGCTGTTCCAGTCTAATCTCCACCAAACTGCACCCATGGAGAATAAAGCCGTCGGACTGAATTTATCGGAACTGGGAAAGTGCAGGAGTCGTTCAGCTGTCCCACTACCCCACTGTCCCGCCGCGCCGAGAGTGCTTTAAGCCTCATCACACACTAAGGCTTATTACTCAGTAACTGCAGGAACTTCTGTACAAACTGGTGCAGCTGTTCTCTGCTAATAGAAGAAGTTAGTAATAACACTTTCGACCCACCACCTGGGATAGCATAGAAACCACCTAGCAACATCATGACAACCACCTAGCAACACCATAGTAACCACTTAGCAACAAGTAACCACTATTGGGGGTGTTATTATGGTGTTACTAGGTGGTTCCTATAGTGTTGCTCAATGGTTTTTATGTCATTCCAGATGGTTACTAACTTCACTTAGCAACCATCTGGAATGACATAAAAACCATCAAGCCAACAATATAGCAACCACTTTGCAATACCATAATAACCCCCTAGCAACCCTATGGAAAGCACCTCGTATACCAATGCAACCACTTCACAATACCATAAAACCCCCCTAGCAGCCCTATAGCAAGTACCTGATACACTATGGCAACCAGTTATATATACATAAAAAAACAAAACATTACCATAGTGACCACATAGCAACAACCTATAAAGATCATGGCAACCACCTGGGATAGCATAGAAATCATCTAGCAACATCATAGTAATCACTTAGCAACACTATTGCATCCATGAAACAACCACTTAGCAACCATCTGGAATGACATAAAAAAACATCGAGCAACCCTATAGCAAGCACCTAGTAACACCACTGCAACAAACCAGCAAACCATCTAGTAACATCATACCAAACACCTAGCAACTACACAGCATCCACCTGGCAACCGTAGCAACCCAACTGTCCGCAGTCGGTAGCAGGAGGCAGGCGTAAAGGTACGCCCCATTTCAAGGCAAATGTGATGCGAGTCCGAGCGTGCATGTGCTTTATGTGCCCTAAAGTGACTCAGTCATCTCTGGATGGAGCCTTTGCCCGCTAGTCTCAGAGACGTGGCGCCATGGCAACGGGTAAATCATGACAATTAGGAGCATTATTTGGGTCTGGAAGTGTGATTGGAGACGGCGCGGAGAGCCGAAGCTGCTGCTGAGAGCTTTCTCTCTCCAGAAGGTCAGAGCAGAGCCTGGCTCGTGGTTGGAAGATGCATATTCCACCACATAATAACACCATAATCATAATCATACTTAGAGCAATACTTAATGCACTCCAAAAAAATCATAATTTCATAATTTATTTGGAATTATTTGAGAGCTTTTTGTAAAGACTCCTTTCCAGTCCATAGAGTCCATAAGCAGAAGCTAAGCTGCAAAACTGCCTGTTTTAAACCCTGTTCTAATTCCTGATATATACTCTGATCAGCCAAAACATTAAAACCATTAAAAAATGCCTAATATTGTGTAGGCCCACCTCCTGCCACCAAAACACCTCTCACCCGTCAGGGCATGAACTCTACACGACCCTGTGGCTAAAGAAACTGTAGCAGTAGATCGCCGAGGTCCTGTAAGTGAGCATCAGTGAGCCTTGGGTCTCCATGACCCTGTCGCCAGATTTAGGTAGGTGACCACTGCATACCGAGATCTCACTTCACCCAATGGACGTTTTAATGTTATGGCTGATCCCCTGAATCATACTGAACGTACACACTGCACTGGATACTGGTGAATTTTAGATTTCATATCTGTAAAATTTCCAGCATTTTAACATGAAATAAATATAATTTATATAACATAATATAATATCTAAGCTGTTGTTTAGGAAAGTTAGCAATAAATATGGCCTCTAAAATAGTAAAACCTTAAAAACGCTTGACTAAAGTTAGACTAATATGTTTATTTAATATGTAACTATAGAAAAATGCAAATAATATGTAATATGTCAATTTTATTGATCAAAACTAACAATAACTAAATTTCTCAAATGGGACAAAAATTAATATACATTTTAGCCAAAACTAAGACTAAAACTAAATCACCTGCTGAAACTAACACTGCTTCTAGTTTAACATTAGAGGAGAACTAAATGCTTGAAGCTCAAATTAGCTCAATGCAATGCCTCATGCCCATGAGTGGTCCTCATCAGATGTAGACGTAGCCCACCAAGTGAAAGCCAATATAGCATTAAACAATTTGTGGAGGCTTTCAAAATGTGTGTTTTGCTTCTGGTGATATTCCTAAAATTATTCAGAGCAATTCCAATGCGTCGCTGATTTACGTCATAGCAGGTCTGAAGTTAAATGTACACCCCCCCACAGAAACACACTCCCGTAATTATTAGAGGATTAGGTTTCCGTCGGCTTCTGTATGAATCTAGGTGCTGCTGCGAAGCCAGAATAGTAAAACTTCGTTTGAAATAAGACAATTTCCAGTTCAGACTGGTGGGACTGGTTCAGAGCCGCTGGAGTGTTCATCATTTCCCATAACCCCGAAAGAAACGTGTAAGAAAAAAAAGAAAAGAAAAGAAAAGCGAATCTAAAAACAGAAAGAAAGACAAACAGCTCTTCCCTCAAACGTCGAGCTCCAGCTCGCCAACAGCGGCTTGCTGTGTATGAGCCGAATAGAAATAGAAGCGGAAAGCAATTTTAACCCTAATTCCACGGCAAGACCCAATAATCCCAGACTACAGCCCACCCGCCCAAGAGGAAACCACCACGAAATACAGCGAGAGAGAAAATAGGAAGAAAAATAAGTAAGAAAAAGTAAGAAAAGTGAGGAGAGAAACGGGAAGAGAGATTAAGGGAATGAGATACGAGACACTGTACCTTCAGATTTCTCCGAATTTTGTCCATTTGCTCCAATAACTGGGCGGGGTTAATTGGGGAGGGGTGGGGGGTTGTTATTTCACAACCATGCTGACAATCACAAACATCTTGCATCATCCCATAATGTAACAAGACCATGTAACAACATGCCAACAGTTCGCTCTCGATGAACTGACTGTGGTGCAATAGGCCCAAATGGTTGCTAAGGCCTCAGCGTCCCCTTCCACGCCGGTGCGGGCCCATTAGACCAGAGCCTGCCGCGGCGTCTCGCAGTAATAACGCAGCAGGTTCGCTCTTTAGTCCTGCATTAGAAGTACAAGGCCAATGTAGCACAAGCTAGCTAATGCTAGCTAACCCACAGAAGCTGTAATTCCACTGTTAGCATCGCCATAGATGGTTGAAGGTCGTGGGTTGCCAAATAATGCTGGAATCCACTTCCTCAAACAGGTCTGTTGAAACGAACTCAATGAGGTTCGAGTTATCGAGTGTGTGATGACTTCGGCATGCAGTTAGCACCATGCTAATGGATAGCTATAGCCGTAATCCTGGCCTAAAAGACGATATACGACAGCATGGCATCAGCATGGCCCTGCAGCTCGCGAAGGTAATGCTGGTTATCACTATGCGAATGCCGCCGTAGCACCGTTGGACGAGGCCTGCATGGTGCTATGGTGCCCGGAGAGTATTTGGGGGTCAGGTCCCTTGCTCAAGGCCACTTCAGTCATGTCCTGCCGGTTCAGGGGATCAAACCGGCGACCTAGCGGTGACATACAGGCTGTGGCTGCCCCCAAAAGGAACGAAGAGGGAATAAAAGGGAATGAATGAATGAAGAGAGCGCGAGAGAGAGAGAGCGCGCGAGAGAGAGAGAGCGACATCAGTGTAGGCTACTGTATATATAGCTATCCACTGCTGCTGTGGGTCTGGTGTGATGGTAAAGTGATTGTGGGCTCTCAGTGTAATGATTTCGCTCTCAGTCTGTAAATTAACAGCAAACATTTGAAGGGTCAATGACCTCCCTTTTTTTTTGTTGCCGCGAGCCGGTTGCCACAGCAACCAGAGGAATAGGAATTAGCCATTTGAAATGGGTCCGTATTCAGCAGCATGCCACGCCGCAGCACTGCGAAGACGCTCTACACTGGAAGGTGAGGTGACTGCAGGTTATGACTTAACAAGTCCCCAAATCAAGTCGGTCTGTGATTGATGCCAAACTACGCTCGGAAGCGCTGGAATGAAAACAACGCTGGGAAAATGGCAGAAAAACACAGGCTGCAATCAGTAACAATTTCCTCATCAGTCCGCCTGCGTAACCCCATCAGCGGAGGAAAAAAAACACCCACAGCCAAGCAAGTCTGGAGAAAGAAAGAAAAGCGCCTCTTCTTTAACTCGCTCAGTCAGTGTCTGCTCGCTGAATGCTGTACCTGAATATCAGCAATTAACCAGCGTGTGTTCTGAATGCTAACTGTATCAGCATGACCCCCAGTGGGACCCGAAATAAGCTCCCCTCCGGGTGATGAGCGCCGTGCGCTTACCAGATGTTCGGTTCGTTTCCGAATGCCGCAGGTTGATGTGGCTCTTTCGGAGACGTGATTAAGACAGGTGAGAACTGAACTTCTAATCAGAAGGGTTCCTAACTCGTCAGGACAGAGAGCAAGCAGCCAGTCGGCACCCCCCGAAAAACTGAAGGAACGGTGTGTCTCGACACGCTCTGCTCACGATTCGACTCGATTCGCATTCCTGGGTTTACAAATCAATCAGAAATGCTCACTGGTTCCTTCATGCGAGTCCGAGTCTGTGGTTTATATAGCAAGCTAGCTAACACAGCTAGCATATTAGCAATATTAGACTTCAGCATGCAGTTAACGCCATGCTAATGGATGGCTATAGCCGTAATCCAGAAACCCTGCAGCTCGCGAAGGTAATGCTAGTTATCACTATGCTAACGCTGTGGTAGCACCGTTGGACGAGGCCTGCATGGTGCTATGGTGCCCGGGGAGTATTTGGGGGTCAGGTCCCTTGCTCAAGGGCATTTCAGTCATGTCCTGCCGGTTCAGGGGATCAAACCGGCGACCTAGCGGTGACATACAGGCCGTGGCTGCCCCCAAAAGGAACGAAGAGGGAATAAAAGGGAATGAGTTGATAAAGAGAGCGAGAGAGAGCTACTGTATATATAACTATCCACTGCTGCTGTGGGTCTGGTGTGAAACCCAGCTAAGGAGTGTGATCTGTAACTTTAGCCAGATCATGCTAGCTATCCCGAGCACAGGGTTGAATTTGTAGGGCATGCAGGGCTCAGAGTGGCCCGGCAGACTAAAGCACTGGTTCGAATCCCGGGTCATGCCGCTTGCCATCAGCAGCCAGAGCCGGAGATAGCACAATTGGGTGGGTAGATGGCTCTCTCTCTCCCCGCATCAGTTCAGTGTGATGCCGGCCGGCATGGGTGTTTCCTAGCCGATGCGTCAGAGCCAGGTACCCAGTGCTTTTCATCACATTCTCCCCACATGGAGGGGGAGAATAAACATCATCATCCCTGTAATGCGTATGTAGCACCCTGCTAGCATTAGCTTTTAGCCTTGCAAGCCTTGCTTCCATATTCTCCTTGAGTTTAGCCTCAAAAGGCTTTCGCTAGAGGACTGGGTTTAGACTGGCATCTTCATACTCCTCACTCACTGCATGGAGCTCTTCACTGCACTCCTCATACTGAAGGATTTTCTTCGCAATGAGAAGTGAGACAGAAGAAGCTCCAGGCTGCCGGGGCACAATACCGAACTCTGGAAAGCTTAAGCCAGTGGCAGCTGCTGAGTGCATGAACCATGCGAGGAGAGACTCCATGTTTCCATGGCCACCGAAATGACAAGCAGATGCTCGACATCAACCATCTTGATGGAAGCCATTTTGCCCAAACATGTGTCTCCTCTACGCCCGGCTGCGGGAAAACTGTTTGCTGAAGTCAGAGGTCAAGCGTAGGCAAAACATCTGGTGGGTGCGCTGAGTGGGCCGCATCGCATCTTCTTCGGTTCACAAAAACACTAGACTTTAAATTTCTTCAGAATTTTGTTGCAGAGTACAGCACGTCTGGGGAAGGAGGACTATTGCCAGTGTTGACTGTGTCCAGAAACATAATACTTCTTCAGGGGACACAATCGCACCCTTGACCTCAACAGCCTGGAACCCATAAGACTGTCGTTTTTTCCGGTGCCAGTAGCAGCACAATGCAGCTAACACAACCCTTCATCGTTAGTATAGTGGACTGTACCTCCACCTGACCCGCGGAAGACCAGGGATGTCTGCTTTGGGGAAGTGGTGGCTCAGCGGTTACATCACAGGGTTGTGGGTTTTGATACCCAGGCTCTGTAAGGTGTCACTGTTGGGTCCTTGAGCAAGGCCCTTCACCCTGTCTGCTGTTTACATGTTGGTGGAGCATCTGAGGCTGAGAGTGAGGTTCAGGACACTGGTGAGGTCCCTTGCTTGGGTCATTTGGGAATGGGCGCCCTTTGCAAACAGACAAAAAAGTGACAGCCATTCAACCCTGTAAGAACTGTTCAAAAAAAGGTTATGGGGTTGAGCGTGACGTTGAGGCGAAGGTTTTGTGCCAAAATGGCTCGTGCCTTTTTATGTAGAAAATAATTGGCACTATGCCAAAAACTTTTAAGCTAAAATTAGCGAACCACTGAGCTTAATGAGCTCGACCTGAGAGTCGAAACATTTTTTCGAGAAGAGGGACGATGATCCTACTTGCGGTCAGGGAGACTTTCGATGACTTTGTCACGTCCTCAAAATGAGGCCAGTAACCAAATTTTTTTCCAGGGAAAGAAATGGGAGCGTTACGGGGTGGAATGAGCAGAAAATATTTAAATATTTATAATTCATATTTAGAAATATGTGCCATATTTAACATCATTTAACATCTGCTTTTCGACCCATTTCGCACTGTACCACCTCTTCTCAATCCTGCAGGTATTTGTAGCTATCGCGCAGCGCCATCTGCAGGGGCTTGAAGTTACTACCACCTTAAACATGGAAGCTGACTCATGTTTTGGACTGAATGTAATGTTAAATACTTGGTAAGTTAATGAGCGCCGAATCCTAAGAATCGTGAATTTGAATCTGGACCCACTTATATAAATGACATAACTACTGCAGTCCAGTGCTAGCTGGTGCTAGCACTGTCCAGCCTTGTGAGCATGAACTAGAGAATAGAGTGTAAACAATATATTTTGCTGAAAATTGTTATAATTTAAGCATTTATCCAAGCAGTTATCCATATTGTTGGGTCCATTTACTGTTTTGGTCTGTAGTCCCAACAGAACCAGGCCACAAGTGTTCAGCATCGTCTTCCGAGGCTCCCTTGCTTGGCTCGTGCCTACCACCCCCCACCACCCCCCCTCATTTTTTTGCTCCAGCACCTCAGCTTCCGTACACAGCTGCTCTCGGCCTCAGAGAGACAGAGCCGGAATCATGACCACCGAATCGTAACTAACGGATACAAGAACGCGCTAATTAATTTTACAGCCTCTGAGGATTGGGCCAGCTTGTCAGAAAGAGTATCTGTTGTTTCAGCACTCTCGTATTCGCTCCCCAATTTTTTCCCAACATCACCGATTCTCCGTTTCATGAAAGTAAATGAGCAGGAGAGGCAGGAGGTTTGGACAGATGCTGCAGGGTGAGCACCGGAATACTGATGGGTTTTCCAGAAGGCTTCTACCACTGATCTTGTCAGATGTTTAACATGGAATCACACTTGGGGTTGCGAAAGTTCAGACCAACACCATGATTGTGATGACGATGATGATGACTATTAACGTCTACGACGATGATGACGATGATGATGATGATGATACATCCTTACCTACTAAAAAGTAGCTAGCGGGCAAAGGTGGACTATACACTGCACCCCCTACTGGTCACAGCTGCCAGGGATTTGTAGTTCTAGGACAGATGTATTGTATCATTCAGTACAATACATGGACAAAAGTATTGGGACACACCTCTTAATTATTGAATTCAGGTGTATCATTCAGTCCCATTGCCACAGGTGTGTAAAATCAAGCCCCTAGGGTGAATCCAAAGGGCTTACTCAACACCAGCGTGGTAGATTAGACCCTCATTTTTTTTTTTTTTTTTTTACCTTGGTGGGATTCGTGATTCGTGAGTACAGTTACTCAGATGTGGCCTAAAACAAGTGCACCGAGACCCTTGAGATGAAGTGGACTCTGTCCGGTCCCAAGCAAACTCTGAGGTGGTCCGTTTGTGGTGAATTAAGGGCGCCAAATCCTAAGAATCGCCTGTTTGGATCCTGACACAATTATATGACATATCACAACTACTGTAGTCCAATGCTAGCCGGTGAAGTGTCCAGTCTTGAGAGCATAAACTGGTTGTAGACACGAGAATAGAGCGTAAACAATTCAATTCATGTATTTATATTATTATATTATCAAGTAATTTCACATTGTTTGGTCCATTCACTGTCTGACCTTTGGTCTGACCTGCAGAACGTACCAACAGAACCAGGCTCCAGCTACACTGGCACTAGCTGTTATAATGGGCCTGACTGTTAACTGTTTATAGCCTCAGATCTGTATTCCCCACCCTGGAATCGTTCATTTTCGACAATCTGCTTGACACAGTATCAGTATCACGCTCCTGAGAACAGTCCCAAAGCCGACCCGGCGCGCAGGTGCCTGTGATTTCACGAACGCAAATGAGAGCAGCCCGTAGCGCAGCGCTAATGCCGCTGACTCTTGCTTTAGCATTACGTTCCTAATGGTCTCACTTGTTACTCGGTTATTTATTCATAAAGCTACAGCATCTTAATGAGCGTTCCCCAGTTCTCCGCCTGCTAACACGCAAATTCAATTATAGCTCGGTTTCTAAAAAGAGCCGTGGAAGCAGTAGATGTGAGGATGTTTGTGAGAATGGGCGTCTGTGCAGGTTTGGCTTTAGAAAGAGGGCTAACCGTAAAGCAGCCAAGTAAGTTCCCATTAATTATACAGTAGATTTGCAGTGTGATAGAAAGACTTTAAGGTCTGGACACATGGTTGTGTAAAAAGTTAATAAAATACGGCTGAAAAAAAATATTTTTAATTCCTACTCCTCACATTTTCCCCCAATTATCTGAACTTTCTCCTCCTTACATTTTAAAAACAGCCTCATTTCTCCTATTTCATTCCAGCTTGTCATCTATCCAACTGTATCCAGATAAATCTCTCCATCCGGAAAGTGTGAATCTGATGGTGGTTGGATGAGAAGTATAATCAGACACCATTCTGACATCACACCATTCTGACTCCCTATTGGTTTGTAAGCGATCCATCACACCTGCACACGTCCCGTCACTCTCCAGCGAGCTCACAGCAGACGTCTGTAGTCTAGTATGAAGACTGTGTCCGTGGCAGAGACTCAGGGGGTAGTGCACTATAGACCCCTGTGGTGCGGCCTAAGCTTTCGGCCTTTGTTTTCCTTCCATTACTTTTACTTTTCTACTTGAAGTCGTTCTGAAACCAGTACTTTTACACTTTTACTGGAGTAAAAAGCTTCAGTTGATACTTCAGCTTCTATAAAAGTCTTTTAAACCCAAGTATCTCCACTCACTTTTACCTGAGGAATGAGTGTGAATACTTTTGACACCTTTGATGACATGATATAATGGATGATTTGATCCCTATTAAAATAAACGGTATATTGGACTGATTGGACTTTGATACCTGAGCTCAGCAAGCTGCCTTAACCAAGGTCCTTCTCTGATCCCCGGGCACCGCAGCGATGGCTGCCCACCACTCCGGGCATGTGTGCTCACTGTTACTGTGTGTGTTTGCACGGATGGGTTAAAGGTGGATGGTGAATGTAGTTGTCTTGTCTGTCACACACATAAAAAAATATATATATTTGGTAAGATTTGTAGATTTGTGATATATGCCATATATTAGAATATATAGAACTCCTTTATATTCAACATATACTACCAGTCAAACGTTTTAGAACACACACAATATTTTCAGTAGTCTACTACTTTTCTGATTTAATCATCTTACCCACCCTGAGAGATCACGGCCAATTGCTCCTCAGCCCCTGTTAAATGGGCCACTACCACAGCTCCAGCCTTGCTATAGCCAAGTACTTCTGATAGAGGGCTGTCAAAACTGTCATTTCATGCGCTACGCCCAACGAACGAGACTTCTGTGAGCACACCGAAAGGGCGGTGCGTCGTCTTATCCTGGAGTCCGAAGAGTTATTCGCTTAATATTCGCTTTGGAAGCCTAAGCAGTGCAATCCTGTGCAAATTAAGACCAGTTTAAATCCTTGAACGAGACCCACAAATCAGCACAATTAGGAGCAGATGGTATGGATAAGAGGCTAGAGAGCATGCCATGAGAGAGAGAGAGAGAGAGAGAGAGAGAGAGAGAGAGAGCACAAGTGAAAGCAAGCGAGCACCAGAGGGCACAGCCACGCATTATGGCGAGCTGGTCTCTATGAATGGTGGGGTGAATAGTCGGGTGAAGTGGTGCTCTCTCCATCTGCAGCTGGTCACGTATAATAAGGCTGCCTGTCTGAGCTCCAGCCTGGCTTTCAGATCGCTCGTAATGGCCCTCAATGCCGAGCACAGGTGGAGAGCCTCCCGCCCTGAGTGCTTGATAATGGACTAGAAATAGCATTAGCAATATGGCTACATAAAAATCAGCTAAATCACGCCGGCCAACAGGCACAAGGCCGAGAGACCACTGAGAGGCTAGATGCTGCCGGTCGGAAAGCTTTGTCTGCATGGCGACTCCGTTGCATGCACGTTGCAGCCGAATGTAGGCATTTCCTGCCATGCAGATGGAGCGCTGGTGAACATCTCTGTTATTAAAACATTAGAGCTTTATGGACAGCAGCGAAACCAGCCAATGATTGGACTGTAGTGGGGGCCAAGAGCTGTTGTTTATCAAAGTTTGACACTTTTTCTACCAGTTTGGTATTGCCAATTAGCCCACCCATTCCTAGCCCCCCTAGCGCTAGCAATACTCCAGACACTGGAAGGGTAAGGACTTAACCCATGTCTCCTGCAATTCAAGCAAAGCCAGACATCACCTCTTTTCAAACTTGCCGGGCACACTCGGAGGAAGGCGCCGGGTCCCCAGCTCCACCGCACTAGCTAACAGACGCTTGTGCTGGCCACTGTGCGGCCAGTTGTGCTCCCTCAGATTTCAGCTGCTGATGGCAAAAGTGGTATGGCCTGGGATTCGAACCAGGGGCTAGAATATGTTGTGTGGTAAACAGAGGTAAATGGAGATCTACACAGTACCGCTGCTTCTCAAACTGAGTGCCGGAACAGGCTGATAACCTCTAGTAGGTAGAGGTCTTTCAGTACCTAGATTCTCATATCAAGTGGACTTCATGTAGGGTATGGCCTAAAGAGTGTACATTAAAATATGGTCATGTGTTCCAGAGCATCCCATTTTACTGGCAGTACTTTTTTATGAAGATCATAGAAATGGGTGTGTTGACACCTGTGTGGTAAGATTTCCAGTCAGTAACAAGATGCAGATTAAGCATCGCTAAGTACCGAGCTGCTAACGAGTCATAGCTACATTTGCCTCCTTCCGTGTTGATGACCAATCATAACCAGCCATAATAGTGCTGGAACAGCTATGGTTGGAAGTTAAAAGTTGAGGTCCATGAGCTGCAAATTTGCATTTGGTAGCTCTTAGGGCCCCTGGGAACCCCTGGGAGTTTTCTTGCTAATGAAGTGAATCTGGCTCCTCAGGGCCCTCAGCGTAAGTGGTCTAAAAAAATGTCTGCTGGATTTCACCAGTATTGGCCTACTCTCGATGTGGAATGGGCGGTCTTAACAGTGGACCAGGTTTACATCAACATAACCCTGACCAATCACATGGCCATGGTGTCTCCGCTTGATCTGTGACTGGAGGAGGCTCCTCCACAATAATCTCCAACCATGTTCTAATCATCTGCAGCTGATTCTAATTTTACATATTTGAAGTAGAAATAAATGTCGGGGCTTGGACCCTTTTTTTTATAGAGAAAATGTGATTATTATGGATGTTTTAAGCTGTTTCTTCAGTTAAATGTGTTTAGCTAGATTCCCTCCATCTCTTAGTATTAACCACATGAAGATCAGATGTTCAAATATGTTCAAAAAGATCACATTTTCATGGGCTCTGAGAAAAGAGTGAGAAGCTGAAGACTACAATGCAATCCGAGGCCCAGCGGCAAAGATTGCGGCCATATAAGCTTCTTTCCAAACGGAGACCCTCTCTCTCATATGTAATCTGCATGGCTTTAAAATCATTAGGCGCTGCTCGCTCTTGCCATTCTCTCCTTAAAAAACGAATGCAGAGCCAATTAAGTGTGAAGAAGATGGCTCTCTCTCGCTCTCTCTCTTTCCAAGATATGAGAAAGACGTGTTCCTCCCTTTAATGATAATGTTCTTTGTGGTCTCAGTAGATTTGGGGTCTAATGAGCTCTGGATTAGCACGCTAATCATTAACATCATTCCTGCCACTATGGCACGTATAGCGCAATTACTCTTAACGTGCATGACATTCATGCAATACAGGGTGGCCAATCAGAACAGAGCTCATTTACATACGTATTAGAGAATGCTCCTAGAAGCTGTAACTATCTGTATATAATTTTTTCTATTTCGGATGGAAGCTTGAAATTTGTAAAGGAGCTAAAGTTGAAACGATGAAAAGAGGAGGAGCTTCTACAGCAGGATAATGCTCCTAAACACACCTCAAAATCCACAATGGACTACCACCTCAAGCGAGCAAAATGACCCTTAATCTACACATCATCAGACACAAATCTGTGGATATACCTCAAAAGAGCAGTGGTGGGATGGCCCAGCGACCTCCCAGGCCTAGAAACCTTCTACAGGAAGAATGGAAATCAATGGAAATCTGAAAAATCCCCAAAAGAAGAACTGGAAGCTGTGATGCTCACAAAAGGAAGTGTTACTAAGAAACTAAACTTTTGCTTAACGATATTCCAGAAAGGTTTCAAATCTTTAGCTTCATACTTTAAATAAATCAGGGTCATAATCGATTTTTAAAGCTATAACAGTAACATATATTTTGACCAGAGGTTAAAGATGTATAGATTTCATCTACCTTCTACATCCTGCAACATAGATTAGCTGAAGATTCCTCCAGGCTAATGAGTGTCTTATATTGTGCATTTAATGGACCATTTATGTCTTTCATTTTTACTTTTACTTTCGAGGGCAGTGGATGGAGGGAGGGTTCCAATGTTACTTTCTTAAGAACTGATTTCTGGGAAACTAAAAGGGAGTCAGAGGCAGTGTGAATAAACGAGGGGCTTCATTCTCCACTGTAGTTTGAACACCTGTCATGACGGGCTAGGTCTGACAAGGAGGGGTGAACACTCGCAGAGATGGACCAATGCAAGCAGATTTATTAACAGAATATAAGAAAACAAAACAGGGGGGAACGTAGCATAAGGCAGCGAGTACAGGGCAAACGCAAAACACACCTGAGGCTGGTGGGACTCCGAGAGCTGAGCTAGGAGCCTGGGGGACCAGCTGCAGAACCAAACGGCAACAGTAGAACAGACCTGGAAACAAGGCTCGCCCATGAACGGTAATACTAACATGATCTTGAATGGAGAGGAAGCCTCTCTGACGACCTCGAGGTTTCTTGGACTGTGAACGTGAACTGCAAAGCACTTGACTTGACTTGACTTGACTTGACTTGACTTGACTTGACTTGACTTGGTTTGGTTTGATTTAATTCTCGGCATCGAGTGGCTAGTGTTAGCCCCTTAAATACCCCAGCCTCAGGTGAAACGCATTAACGAAACAAGAATCAAACACTGAACATGAATCAAACACACATGAACAAGAATCATGACTCTGAATCGAACACACATGACGTAAAACAACTTGAACTGAGTCCGTGAAGCAAGACATGAACGCAAACATCAAAATAAAAGTCCTCAGGAGAGCCTGCAGGCTGCGGCTCGGGACCGCCCCCGGGGCGGGTGCAACGACGCGGACCTGACAACACCCAAGGCTTACTGTGATATTAGGGAATTTAAAGGTATTCATGGGTATTTTCCTTTGACTTACAGGGATTGACCAGTGTAATTCTTAATTTAAAAAGATAATCCAATGATTAGTCCATAAAGCAGGGAAAGCAGCCCATTGGTTAATTTTTCACATGGACACAGGGATGGCCCAATTAAATCTCTTTCAGTCAGACACTAATGTCCTGGATCATGAATGCCACTCCCATCCTAAAGGGAGGTATCCTAAAGGACCAATGGACCCCTGCCCTGCATATCTTTCCTGCTCTAACTATTCAATCTTAACATGAGGATAAAGAAACTATGCCAAGCCAAACTCCATTTTAGCTGCTTTTCCTGTCTACATTTCACCCCCCCCCCCAAAAAAAAAAGTCTATCAATTGTCTATTCCCAGCTGTCTGTCGTTAAACATTACCAATGGGGTGGAATCGAACTGAGCTGCTTTTACCAAGGGAACTCTGGGTTCAGGAAATTATAAAAGGTATGATTGAGCAATCTTTGAGAATGAATCTAGATCTTTTCCTCCCCCAAATCAAGGTCAGCTCTCTCAGAGCCTGGAAGGATGTTCATCTCTTAATTGGGTCCTGCTCCTCACTTGTCTGGAGGCTTCTGCACTCCAAATGAGTCTCTGAGCATTTATTCAGGGTCCAAAAGTTGTAGTATTTTCCGTGCTGTTGGAGCACACTTTCTCAACACGGATTTCTCAAGACTTTCAATGAAACTGAACAGTGTTATTGTTTCAAGGCATCCACACAGGTCTTGATCCAATTATTAAGAAACACAATAAGTTATTAAGACAGTGTCCGACTCGTAGACTTTGATATTTATAAGATATTTGAGGAACATTCTGTTTTAAGATGTGAGACCTATAGCCTGGAGGCCATTATGGTAAAGTTAACTTTTCTATTTTATATGTATATATATATATATATAGAAGAACTTCCTGAGACGTTATATACATGCATGGGGACAATGCACATAGTAGAACCAGTCCTTTTGTGTTTATATTGATTTTAAGTAGCGGTATAAAAGATGTAGATGTCTTGTTGGATGCGCTGTGTTTTTTCCGGGACAAATGACAAATCAGTTCACGGAGAGCACAGTTAGGATTAGCTAGTGTTTATTGTTTTTTTTGTTTTTTTTCTAATGACAAAACATGAGCAATACATCACTTATATTCCTGTTAATGCATTTTCTTGCTCAGAATAAGAGTTTCTCACACTAACGACATGAATATGAAAATATGGATTTTGGGCTTGTTTTGTAGCTCCACTACAGGACTGTACATACTGTAGCTCATCAATTGAGGCACGTTTTCTGACAGCCATCTTCTATATTCTAAGCAAAAATGGTTCTGCATGGTACTAAAGAGTGTTCTCTGACTCAATTCTGTGACACAATAGTGGAACCATGCGAACTGATTTGGGTTACATAGCTTAACAGCTTCATTAACATGACTTTCTCATGCTTAGTGCTACAGTTTTCCCTCTGCTTCTTTAGTTTTGAGGGCGAGCAACCCAATGGCCTACCGTTACCTATGAGAGGAACCCTGCTGGTGTTTTTTTAGAACATTTAAAAAAAAAGGTTCTACAGAGGACGGTTCTTCATGTATTTGGGAAAATATATAACCAAACAAAGAAGCAGTTGAGCTTTCACACGGTTCTTTCAGTTGTCATGGTTTTATATAGAACCACTGCCTTACCAGAAGGAACCCTTAAAGAGCCCCTTAAATTCAGGTTATGGCCAACAGGTTCTCAACCTTGGTTCTTTCTATGTTTAACTGATCTCACACCCACTTCAAGACGCTCTAGCTGCTTTAGGACCAGGGTCTGAAACAACTGCTCTAGCTCTTCTATAGTGGATGGTTTCCACTTTTTTTCGATTATTGGGTGGAGGACCACTTTCATCTTACTTATACGTACTTATACCACCAATCTGTGGCAACCGACAACCGATGGGATGCAGTCTAGCACAGTAGATCTACTACTATCTAACTTTTCTAGCACTCCTGAGCAGAGATACATCAAACCTTAAGGGTCCTGAAGTTATTTTTCATGAAGAAACTCATTCTACAGTTTCCTGCTGGCTGGAATTCCTCTTCACAAAGTCGTCAGCTGAATGCACAATCTGCGTGAAGGCTTCCAGCATCAGGCAGTTCAGCTGCTCATTGGGTTTGGTCTCCTCGTGGTAGTTCTTCACAGGGAAGATGCAGTTCGGTGCGACGCCCAGTTTGTTTCTGCACTCATCCACCTGCCGATGCACACAGTGACATTGCTATATTACTGACTCTGTTAACAGCTGTTCTACAATCGGAGTACCAACTAGCAAAGAGACTGACCTTCTGCTTTATCTTCCTGCTTTGGTAGAGCTTGGTCATGTCTTTCTTTGTCATCGGGCACGATTGGTCTACTGTTGTCAAGAAAACAACTTGAGGAATTCCTGCAGCAGAGAAACTTTCTTAAAGCTTTTATTTTCTGGCAGGAATGTTCAGCAAGAAGAAATGGGACCTTCCAGTGAAAACTCCAACCCAAGCTTTACTCCCAACTCATCAAAAACAGCTTATTTACAAGTGCAGTCTTTACTTAATAATAAGCACTAAAACTAATTTACATTTAATATGTTTTTTTACATTTAATTATTTATTATTATTATTATTATTTTTGTTTCACTTGTTTAATCAGTGAAAGATACTTACTTAATTCACTAGCCGCTACTCTGATGTTCCTCATTTTCTGAATGACTTCATCGTCCATTCTACTAATTGTGTCTGCTGGAATGACGCTCACTAGACAGTGAATCTTATCGTTCAGAGTGGGGTCCAGGATGTAGTGTCTGTTGTCTTTATCGATTGGGGCGCAAGCTTTAAACTAAACATGGGAGAGAAAAAAAATACTGAAACAACATGAACAAGCCAGGGCTGACTGTATTATTGTGTGTGTGTGTTTGTGTGTGAGTGTGTGTGTGTGTTGATCTTACTTCATAATTGTTGGGTACGTGGCCTTTTAAAGCACTGATGATGTCATCAGGGTGCACCCCTTTGGACCCCCCCTTTTCCAGGCCCATCACGTCATAGAAGGTGAAAGGTACATCTCCAACATTGAACTTCTCAAACTGCAAATAATAATAATAATAATAATAATAATAATGATAATAATAATGATGATGATCTAAGTATCACTTTACTTTACTAGTATCACTTTAGATGGTATATTGCAGATGCCTCATAGATGCTCACCTGACCTTCAACTAACTGAACTCTTATTTTAATGCCTCTGAACTCTAATCCTAACCCTAACCTAACCCTAACCCTAATCCTAACCCTAACCTAACCCTAACCCTAACCCTAATCCTAATCCTAATCCTAACCCTAACTCTTATCCTAACCCTAACTCTAACTCTAACTCTAACCCTAACTCTAATCCTAACCCTAACCCTAACCCTAACCCTAATCCTAACCCTAATCCCAACCCTAACCCTAACCCTAACTCTAACCCTAACCCTAACTCTAATTCTTACCTTAACCCTAATCCTTACTCTAATCCTAACCCTAACCCTAATCCTAATCCTAACCCTAACCCTAATCCTAACCCTAACTCTAATCCTAAACCTAACTCTAAACCTAACCCTAATCCTAGTATTTATGGCTAATTTAAGGTTAAGGTTAAGGTTAGGGTTAAGGTTAAGGTTAGGGTTAAGGTTAAGGTTAAGGTTAAGGTTAGGGTTAAGGTTAGGGTTAAGGTTAGGTTAGGGTTAGGGTTAGGGTTAAGGTTAAGGTTAAGGCTAAGGCTAAGGCTAAGGTTAAGGTTAGGGTTAAGGTTAAGGTTAAGGTTAAGGTTAAGGTTAAAGTTAAGGTTAGGGTTAAGGTTAAGGTTAAGGTTAGGTTAGGGTTACTGTCAGGGTTACATTGACTGTAGATTTCAGTTGTATACATTTTCAGTTAAATGTCAGGTGAGCATCTACGAGGCATCGATAATGGACCATCCAAGTAAAGAAATACCCAAACATACATAATAAAAAATTAACAATCATACTAATAAAAACATTTCAGCCTAAAGCATACATCTAATATTGGGAACATATGTTTGAAATACCGCTTACATTAAATATTTTACTTTGAGTTTAATAATATCTGCCTCAGGTTTTAAAATGTGATCTAACTTCAAGCCTAAGCCACAAAATGATTTTTGGTGTTTAATATACTAGTATTCATCACAATTTCACCAGGATCAGTGCAAATATCAGAAAAATATATTTCTCAAGACCTTCAGTCTTCAGCACATCACGTTTATCACATGTATCTCCACTACAAGGCTGTAGACTCTGTAGCCCATCAATTGTAGATACTGCAGCCGTGTTCTCTATAGTACTTATGCTACATCCACCACAATGGAATAGCAAGTACACAGGAGTGTCCTCACCTTTGTGGTTAAACTCTCGCCTGTTAATGCTGAACCGGTCAGACAGTTGATGTACTGATGTCCTTCAAAGATGGTTTTGATAGTGTTAATGATGCTGGATTTCCCCGCCCCGACCGGTCCATGCAGAAGGAAGCGGAGCTCTTTAACATCCCCACTGCTAATTTTAAAGCTCTTTAGGGCGCTGATAATCGGATCTTGTCTAAGACAGTACAAAAAAACAAGTTCATAGTACCAACATGATTTCTAAAAACCAAGCAAACACATTGGAAATACTCTTGAGTGTTCCCCTGTGGATGCATTTAAACGTTCACCTAAATACTAAATTCCAAATACTAAATACTTCTTTATTTTCTGGTATCTATTTTTCTACCCCCCCGTGTTAGAGCTTAGATTGGGCCCAAAAAATCCAGCCCGACCCTACCTGAGCCCGTGCATGTTCTGTCCGAGCCAGCCCTGCCCCGCCCTGCCCCATAAACTGTCATTATGAGCCAGTGCCTGATTTAAACCCGCAAAAAACAGCAATAAGACCATGCATTGCACAATCATTAAACTGCAATAGACCAACAACAATAATATCATTTACATTCAAAATAAACCAAGATAACATCGGATATTCTTTACATAATAAAGGCCAATGAAAGCCTATCAAACGAACTATAGTCAAATCAAAACGCATTAAACAGGCTATAGGCTGGTGCAAGTGCTCAGGTTGCTGCACACAAGTTACAAATGAGGCAGCATTTAGCAGGCTGGAGGATTCCAGGACTTGACCAGCACTGCAGGTCAAGTGTAATGCGGACGGTGAAGGAGCTCATTTGTCATTGCCGTATGGTGATCATCACGCCATAGCTTTAGATAACGTAAAAAGAATAGCATTAAAAATTGTAGGTCAAAGTCACAGAACTTTTTCTTGAGAGAATAAACTCTAAACTCTACGCAGTATTTCCAGTGCCACAGTGCCAACTGACTCAATTCTTGCCCGTCGTGTGGGTGTTCTGCTTCTCCTGTCTGACCAGCATACAAGCATTTCTCTCTGAGGTTTCTTGGCCTTCCGAATCTCACCTTGACCTCCACAGTTCCCCTTAATTGCCCGTTCTTAATACTATTTTCCACAAGTAAAAAAAATTGTGGCTATCTTTTTGTAGCACAAAGTTTAAAAAGTCAGAGGATTTTTAAAGCTTGGAAACTTGACTCAGCTGACCATTCCTAATTACAGCTGGTGACCAGCCTTAGTTCTGGTTTGCTAATTAAAGCCTTAGAAATGGTCAAAATCTTACGTTTAATTATCTACAGAGGCTGTGCTTAATATTCTAAACTAAAAAAAAAGATAAAACCACTACTTTCTACTTGAGAAAACTTAAAACACAGCATTACGATATTTTTTAAAGATATTATTAATTATTTTATATATGTCAAACCCAGCAAATGATCGTGTAGGTGGACTTAATTCCACTGAACGGTCCTCCATTCTTTGATTTCTGTAAGAAATGCATGATTGACTAATTATTTTATTCTCTTTTTGTCATTTATTACAGTAAGATTTTATTTGTTAATGTTTTTTTAGCTATGAGTCGTCTGTTAATGTGTGAATAAGTTCTTTAGGATTTCTACATACCAACAATGACCATGGCAGAGCATGAGGCGCTACCCGATGAATTCTGTATGGTTACAGTGTATTTCCCTTCATCTCCCAGCTCAACCTTCTTGATTTCCAAGAAAATCGCTGAGCCTTCTTTTCCTGTTCTGTGTTTGCCCTCCACACAGCACAGTTTCTGGTCTTTCTTCTCCCATGTCACAGTTACGTCTCCTGTGTTTGTCTGACATCGAAGAGTGACATCTTCTTCTTCCTTGACTTGTTTATCAGCCAAAACGGTGACAAATTCTATTGGAAACAGAAGAATGGGATTGTAAGTAAACAGAAACTCGTCAAGCAGGAAACGCTTATCTACAGTCAGTGGTCTTCACAGTGATCTGCACTAAATTATGATCACGCCATAGCTTTAGATAACATAAAAAGAATAGCATTAAAAAACGTAGGCCAACGCCACAGACCATTTTCTTGAGCCCTGGGTAGAGTTCAGATTCTCTGCCCGACCCGATGCCCAACCCGCACTTTCCCACCACTTTCCTCGGGCTCTGTCGGGTCGGGCAGAGAATCTGAACCCTACCCAGAGTTGCCAGTGCCACAGTGCCAACTGACTCCAACCTTACTCCAGTTCTTGCCCATTGTGTGGGGGTGTTATTTAGTTTTAAAAAATAAGATTACATTTTAACACAAACATTCGGACATAGTGTTTTTCCCTCATTAGCCTATTACCAAGATAATGATCAAGAGTTGAACAGTGTAAATGAAAAAAGGAGAAAAGATGCCCGTGACGGGCCTATGTGTTTGTATTGGATCATTTAAACTTACCGGGTGATGAAGGGCGAGGAACTGTGTAATTGGAGAACAAAAATATTATTAATAAGGGAAATGCCTTATATGCCTAAACTCATTTGCTGATTTAGGCCATGCCTTATTTTATGGTTGAAAGTTTACAATTCTTTACAAATTGTACAAGTTTACAAATACTTGTTCCAAAAGTCCAAAAAAGTATTGTTGAAACTATCTTAAAACTTTAAAATACAATTATATATATATATATATATATATATATATTAGTTCTAGGTAGCACATATAGTAGATAACATGTAGGTGATTTCTAAGGCACTTTAATTAAATAACAATGAAATTCGAAACTTGGTTCTAGCTATTAACTGAGTATGCGATGTGACAAACTGTCGAAAATGGTTTAAGTAATAAAGTATTAAACAGTAAGTATAATTAAAATACACTGTGATATGAAGAGGTCCCAGCAATTAAGTTGATTATGTTATGTTTGTATGTAAACAAACATAAACATATAATTATCTCGCATTGGGATAATTATTTTATGTAAAACTGTATAAGCTCTAATAAACCAACCCCATTTGTCAGTATAACGCCACAGACAGCAAAGTTAATGGGAAAAATCTATATGGACATGGCGAGGGCCCAGTAAAACTACTAAGAAAACCAATATGAGTAGTTGATCTCTTTTGTTAGTTTGTTGTTGATCTTTGTGTTCATTTAGAGACCAGATTCGGTTTAGCATATTGAGTTTACTGTGTTATCCTCTTATATCATTTAAGTGTAGAATTCATACAAAGCAATCCTGACCATGGCAGAGCATGAGGTTACACCCAGGGGTAACATGTTTTCAGTTTTTTTTGAGAATTAAAACAAGTATTTTTAAGGTCTGAATAAACATAGACTAAAAAGTATAAACTACCTATAAAATAACTATATTGCTTAAATATTTGTATCATATTCTTAATTTTATCAACTGCTTACCAAGATAATTAATTTATCTCGGTAACAGCATTTTTAAAAAACAATTTAAAAAAAAGAAATAGATGCTGATGATGAACTTCATTATCATGAAAAATGTCAAATCTGTTCGTAAGAAGTTTGGACAAACAGAAAACTGCCCCCAAAATAAGTGCTTTGTTGTATTGTCCAGTCTATATTCGACACTGCTGTAAACTGGACGCTAACCTAGAGTAAACTGTACGTTTGATCGGAAGCTTCAGCATAAAAGTTTGTATTGGATCATTTAAACTTACCGGGTAACGGAGGGCGGCGAGCTGTGTAATTAAGAACAAAAAGAATATTATGAATGGGGGAAATACCTTAGACAATAAAGGCCTAATGATAGTACTACATGAAGCTTGGATTGAAACATGATGGTGAGGTCTAGGACAGATAATCTAGTACAATATAAGACATATGTTCCAGATCTCATCAGAACCGATAAAGCAGGTGAAGATAAATCCAGTAAAAAGGAGAAACAAGAGCTTCTCATTCTGAAGAAAGTAGTGAGATCTTGTAGGTGAGCTAGTCTGAAGAACAGAGCTTGGTTCCTCCAGGTTTCTCTTGAACGCCCCGCAGTCCAGCCAGCACAGCACAGAGGAGGTGTTCAACTCCATCATCATCAGCAGCAGCAGCAGCTCACCTGATTTACCATCATTAAGCCCTGATTTACCACCAAACCAGGTGTTGATCTGAGGAGAACTCTAAATAATAGTAGACTCCATGAGAGAGGAGAACTTTGGAGATGTTCTAATGATGAACACAGTGATGGAGAACCACCACCACTTTCTGTAGGAGTGTCATTATTAGTGTTTATTCTACTTAATTCTATAACTATTCTTACTGCAACAACAACAAAAAAACTCAGCATGGGTTTCCATGGGTTCAAGACTTCAGGGAGACAGTGACTGGGCTTCCAGACTAAAGTATTAGAAATAAACCATATATTTATAATTGAGTTTATATATTTATAAATGAGTCAAATTACTTTAGACTAATTAGACTAATTCCTAAACAATTAATTAAATATTTAGTTTATAGTCTTATTTTTCATATATATATATACATACACACAATTTTTAACATACAGGTATATGGTTATCTTGAGCATTTCTCTTATATGGTATAGTACACTGTGTGCTTGGCTGAAAGCGCCAACCGGCTGTTTGTTCAGTTTGGATTGGATCATTAAAACTCACCAGGATTTTGGGGTCCAAATAGAAACTGAAACAAACTGGACATCATACTGTCTGTAAAAAAAAAAAAAAGAATATAACTCCTGCAGTAGCTTAAAGATCATAAACACCTCAACACACCTTGCTTAAAATGCCCCAGTATCATTTAGTTGGACTTTAGAAAACTGTAAGAGCTTGGTTTCATGTTCTACACTCTACAAAATAAAAGTGCTACAAAAGGAAGCCATAGAAGAACCAATTTTTGGTTCCATAAAGAACCTTTTTTGTATTAGAGGTGTGACCTTTACATTAATAAAGAACCTTTACATCAAGAGAAAAAAATTATCCTTCTTTAAACATCCTGCAGGCAAAGCCTTTCTGTAAGGAAGAGTGGCTGAGGATGAGGATTCCTCCAGGTCGAGGTGGGAGACTGAGGAGAAGAGAATGGCTCACCTTTGTCAGAAGTGATTCTGAGGGCTGTGTCCTCCTCTGTGTGATGCAGCCCTGTGTCTGCAGCTCTTCCTTTCTGCTACGCATTGATGCTTTGACTTTTAAAGGTAGCGGGTGGAGGGAGGGTTCTACTGACATTTGGTAAAGAACTGATTTCTGGGAAACTGAAACTGAAAGGGAGTCTGAGGCAGTGTGGAAAACAACCCATGGTCCTCAGAGGGGCTTCATTCTCCACTGAGAGTTGAACAAACAAGTCTAACTGTGGTTCATTGGGAACGCTCTCGCTCAGGGCATTACGCAACACAGCAGCTAGACCAAGTCCAGCATACATCTGCACAAAAAACCCAAAACACCCCATTACTCCACCCTCATCTCCTCGACACTGCATTACTACACCCCCATCTCCTCAACAACCCATTACTCCAGCGTCAACTCCTCAACAATCCATTAATTCACCCTCATCTTCTCAACAACCCATGACTACACCCTCATCTCCTCAATGCCCCATTACTACACCCTCATCTCCTCAACAACCCATTACTCCAGCCTCATCTCCTCAACGCCCCATTACTACACCCTCATCTCCTCAACAACCCATTACTCTAGCCTCATCTCCTCAACACCCCATTACTACACCCTCATCTCCTCAACACTGCATTACTCCAGCCTCATCTCCTCAACGCCCCATTACTCCAGCATCAACTCCTCAACACTGCATTACTACACCCTCATCTCCTCAACTCCCCATTACTCAACCCTCATCTCTGCAACACTCCATTACTCCACTCTCATAACCTCAACGCCCCATTACTCCACCCTCATCTCCTCAATGCCCCATTACTACACCCTCATCTCCTCAACGCCCCATTACTACACCCTCATCTCCTCAACAACCCATTACTCCAGCCTCATCTCCTCAATGCCCCATTACTCCAGCATCAACTCCTCAACGCCCCATTACTCCACCCCATATCTGTAACACTCCATTACTCCACCCTGTCTCTGCAACACTCCAATATTCCACTCTCATGACCTCAATGCCCCATTACTCCACCCCATCCCCTCAAACCCCATTACCCCACCCCATCTCTGCAACATTCCATTGCTCCACCCTCATTTTCTCAATGCCCCATTACTCCACCCCATCTCTGCAACACTCCAATACTCCACTCTCATGACCTCAATGCCCCATTACTCCACCCCATCCCCTCAAACCCCATTACCCCACCCCATCTCTGCAACATTCCATTACTACACCCTCAACTTCTCAATGTCCCATTACCCCACCCCAGCCTCTTCTGTTTATACTGCTGTAAAAAAGATGTAAATGTCTTGTTGGATGCGCTGTGCTTTCACTGAGCGAATGCAAGAGTTCAAATTGTGTTTATTTATGTATTTATTGTTTATTTTTTTATTTAGTTTTCTAATGACCAAACACAGGCAATATGTGACTTATACTCTTATTTGTGTGTTTTCTTGTTTAGAATGAGAGTTTCTGACACTAAAAGAACTTAAGGGCGGCTACAGGGTTCAGATAAAAAAGAAAACTAAAAATGGATACAAATGGAGATGCATTCATTGGACAGCAGTGAAATATATACATATGTTTAAAATTCATTCTACAGTTTTCTGCTGGTTGGAATTCCTCTTCAGAAAGTCGTCAGCTGAATGCACAATCTGTGTGAAGGCTTCCAGCATCAGGCTGTTCAGCTGCTCATTGGGTTTGGTCTCCTCGTGGTAGTTCTTCACAGGGAAGATGCAGTTCATCGTGACGCCCAGTCTGTTACTGCACTCGGTCATCTGCAGACACAGTGTAACACAGCAGCGTTAGTTTAATCCATGGCAGTTCATGCTATTCTGGAATCCAAATCCAAATAATTAAGTGCCTGACCTTCTCCTTGATCTTTCTGCTTTGGTAGAGCTTGGTCACGTCTTTCTGTGTCATCGTGCACACCTGGTCCACTCTAGTCATGAAGACCACTTGAGGAATTCCTGCAGCAGAAGCAACAGAGGAACATGAGCTCTTACAGATCTCAAAGGAGTTCGAAACAGCTCCAATTGCATTGTTTTATGCACTTTGAGAGACCATAATGGTATTAATGTACTGAGCTGTGAGCAGGACCATGTAGATGATCCTGAGATACATACCATGTCTAGGTACCACAGCAGCTAGTGGTAGATATCTGTGCTTTCTTAAAGCTTTTATTTTCTGGCAGGATTTTGCAGAAAGAAGGGGTTGGGCCTTCTAATGAAAACTACAAGCTGCCCTGAGCTCCAGCCCAAGTGTTCTTGCACATTACAGATATAAGAGTGACCTCACCTAATTTACTAGCCGCTGCTCTGATGGTCCTCATTTTCTGGATGACTTCTTCTTCCATCATGGAAATTTTGTCTGCTGGAATCACGCTCACTAAACAGTGAATCTTATTGTTCAGAGTGGGGTTCAGGATGTAGTTTCTGTTGTCTTCATCGATTGGGGTGCAAGCTTTAAACTAAACAAAAATGAAAAAATGAGACCATACAGTCTTTCCTGAAACAACATTAACAAGCCTGGCTTGACTGTTTTTTTGTGTTGATCTTACTTCATAGTTGTTGGGTACGTGGCCTTTTAAAGCATTGATGATGTCATCAGGGTGCACCCCTTTGGACTCATTTACTTCCAGACCCATCACGTCATAGAAGGTGAAAGGTACATCTCCAACGTTGAACTTCTCAAACTGTAAAAACAAAACAAAACCAAAGAAAAATAATAATTAATATTTTAACCAAAATACAACTGGAAAATATGAATTTCTTAAAACCCCCAATTTAATTCTCTTCAGCCAAACTGAAAGATGGGGCCTTCACAAACCAGACAGCTGTGAAAGCAGGGCTAACAAACTAAACACAGGAGGAAGCAATAATGATAACTCAGGACTAGAGAAGAGACTGGAGCAGGTGGATTACGGAAAAGGAAACCTGCAATTCCCAGTTCTGTTACATCCAATTCCCACCCTCAAGATCTCCCTTATCACATGATGCTACTAGCACTGAGAGGGTGAAGGCTAAAGTGTGGTTCCTCTGAGAAGTCAGAGGAACAATATACCAATTTTTAGGCTGAATCAGGAGCGCCCTCACCTTTGTGGTGAAACTCTCGCCTGTTAATGCTGAAGCAGTCAGACAGTTGATGAACTGATGTCCTTCAAAGATGGTTTTGATGGTGTTTATGATGCTGGATTTCCCCGCCCCGACCGGTCCATGCAGAAGGAAGCGGAGCTCTCTGACATCCCCGCTGCTAATTCTGAAGTTCTTTAGGGCGCTGATCATTGGATCTTGTCTAAGAGGATAAAAAAAGAGTTCTGAGATGTTCCCCTAAACTGCCATTGTCTTGGCCATCTTCTTATAGCTTCTCCTGTCTCGTGGGCATTGATTATTTTAAGATTGTTAGATTGTAAGGTTTGAAGAACCAGAGAATTTATAAAGCTTGGAAATTTGATTCAGCTGACAGTTCCCAACCACGGTTGGTGACAAGCCTCAAGTCTGGTCTGCTCATCAAAGTCTGAGACCTTGCTAAATCATTTGCAATGCAATGCTTTATTTATTGATTATATTTTGATGGACAGAGTAAGTGATAATTATGATTTGTTGAAAATATTGTTTTATCAATTTACATTTAACCCCTTAGTGTTAATACACACTTCTATTACCAAAGATATAGCCCCTCCAGTTTCTACAGAAGTCCCTGTAGTTACTGAGTAATACGCCTTGTGTAATAGGCCTTTCTGCAGTAAGTGGTTAATTACGTTTAAACACTCTGTTTCACTTCTCAACTAAAAAAAATGTTTAGCAGAATTTCGACATAGTTACTAAAAATAAAACATAACTTTAAGGTTGTATGTATTTTTTATTCTCCAAACATGTTAAAATTAGCAAATTAGCAAACAGTCTCATGTTAAAGAATGACTTACTTCCACTGGACGGTCCTCCATTCATTGATTTCTGTAAGAAATCCACGAGTTATTGTAGAAGTAACAAAAAAAAAAAAACAACCAAAACATCAGAATCCCCTGAATTCTGCTTTTTTCTGCTCGTTTGCTTTAGTTTGGGATTGTTTATGACAGGGTTGGACCTCTTTACCATACACAGTCCATTACTGAGTGTTATCCTTATTACCTTCTTTTTAGCTCTAGGTAATCAGTTAATGTGTAAATAAGTTCTGTAGAATTTCTACATACCAACAATGATCATGGCAGAGCATGAGGCACTACCCGATGAATTCTGTATGGTTACAGTGTATTTCCCTTCATCTCCCAGCTCAGCCTTCTTGATTTCTAAGAAAATCGCTGAGCCTTCTTTTCCTGTTCTGTGTTTGCCCTCCACACAGCACAGTTTCTGGTCTTTCTTCTCCCATGTCACAGTTACGTGTCCTGTGTTTGTCTGACATTGAAGAGTGACATCTTCTCCTTCCTTGACTTGTTTATCAGCCAAAACGGTGACAAATTCTATTGGAAACAGAAGAATGGGATTGTAAGTAAACAGAAACTCGTCAAGCAGGAAACGCTTATCTACAGTCAGTGGTCTTCACAGTGATCTGCACTAAATTATGATCACGCCATAGCTTTAGATAACATAAAAAGAATAGCATTAAAAAACGTAGGCCAACGCCACAGACCATTTTCTTGAGCCCTGGGTAGAGTTCAGATTCTCTGCCCTGACTTTACTCCAGTTCTTGCCCGTCGTGTGGGGGTATTATTTAGTTTTAAAAAATAAGATTACATTTTAACACAAACATTCGGACATAGTGTTTTTCCCTCATTAGCCTATTACCAAGATAATGATCAAGAGTTGAACAGTGTAAATGAAAGGATAATGAAGGAGAAAAGATGCCTGTGACGGGCCTATGTGTTTGTATTGGATCATTTAAACTTACCGGGTGATGAAGGGCGAGGAACTGTGTAATTGGAGAACAAAAATATTATTAATAAGGGAAATGCCTTATATGCCTAAACTCATTTGCTGATTTAGGCCATGCCTTATTTTATGGTTGAAAGTTTACAATTCTTTACAAATTGTACAAGTTTACAAATCTTGTTCCAAAAGTCCAAAAAAGTTTTGTTGAAACTATCTTAAAACTTTTTAAATACAATTATATATATATATATATATATATATATATATATATATATATATATATATTAGTTCTAGGTAGCACATATAGTAGATAACATGTAGGTGATTTCTAAGGCACTTTAGTTAAATAACAATGAAATTCGAAACTTGGTTCTAGCTATTAACTGAGTATGCGATGTGACAAACTGTCGAAAATGGTTTAAGTAATAAAGTATAAAACAGTAAGTATAATTAAAATACACTGTGATATGAAGAGGTCCCAGCAATTAAGTTGATTATGTTATGTTTGAAAAAACAAACATAAACATATAATTATCTCGCATTGGGATAATTATTTTATGTAAAACTGTATAAGCTCTAATAAACCAACCCCATTTGTCAGTATAACGCCACAGACAGCAAAGTTAATGGGAAAAATCTATATGGACATGGCGAGGGCCCAGTAAAACTACTAAGAAAACCAATATGAGTAGTTGATCTCTTTTGTTAGTTTGTTGTTGATCTTTGTGTTCATTTAGAGACCAGATTCGGTTTAGCATATTGAGTTTACTGTGTTATCCTCTTATATCATTTTTGAGAATTAAAACAAGTATTTTTAAGGTCTGAATAAACATAGACTAAAAAGTATAAACTACCTATAAAATAACTATATTGCTTAAATATTTGTATCATATTCTTAATTTTATCAACTGCTTACCAAGATAATTAATTTATCTCGGTAACAGCATTTTTAAAAAACAATAAAAAAAAAAGAAATAGATGCTGATGATGAACTTCATTATCATGAAAAATGTCAAATCTGTTCGTAAGAAGTTTGGACAAACAGAAAACTGCCCCCAAAATAAGTGCTTTGTTGTATTGTCCAGTCTATATTCGACACTGCTGTAAACTGGACGCTAACCTAGAGTAAACTGTACGTTTGATCGGAAGCTTCAGCATAAAAGTTTGTATTGGATCATTTAAACTTACCGGGTAACGGAGGGCGGCGAGCTGTGTAATTAAGAACAAAAAGAATATTATGAATGGGGGAAATACCTTAGACAATAAAGGCCTAATGATAGTACTACATGAAGCTTGGATTGAAACATGATGGTGAGGTCTAGGACAGATAATCTAGTACAATATAAGACATATGTTCCAGATCTCATCAGAACCGATAAAGCAGGTGAAGATAAATCCAGTAAAAAGGAGAAACAGGAGCTTCTCATTCTGAAGAAAGTAGTGAGATCTTGTAGGTGAGCTAGTCTGAAGAACAGAGCTTGGTTCCTCCAGGTTTCTCCTGGATGCCCCGCAGTCCAGCCAGCACAGCACAGAGGAGGTGTTCAACTCCATCATCAGCAGCAGCAGCAGCAGCTCACCTGATTTACCATCATTAAGCCCTGATTTACCACCAAACCAGGTGTTGATCTGAGGAGAACTCTAAATAATAGTAGACTCCATGAGAGAGGAGAACTTTGGAGATGTTCTAATGATGAACACAGTGATGGAGAAGCACCACCACTTTCTGTAGGAGTGTCATTATTAGTGTTTATTCTACTTAATTCTATAACTATTCTTACTGCAACAACAACAAAAAAACTCAGCATGGGTTTCCATGGGTTCAAGACTTCAGGGAGACAGTGACTGGGCTTCCAGACTAAAGTATTAGAAATAAACCATATATTTATAATTGAGTTTATATATTTATAAATGAGTCAAATTACTTTAGACTAATTAGACTAATTCCTAAACAATTAATTAAATATTTAGTTTATAGTCTTATTTTTCATATATATATATACATACACACAATTTTTAACATACAGGTATATGGTTATCTTGAGCATTTCTCTTATATGGTATAGTACACTGTGTGCTTGGCTGAAAGCGCCAACCGGCTGTTTGTTCAGTTTGGATTGGATCATTAAAACTCACCAGGATTTTGGAGTCCAAATAGAAACTGAAACAAACTGGACATCATACTGTCTGTAAAAAAAAAAAAAAGAATATAACTCCTGCAGTAGCTTAAAGATCATAAACACCTCAACACACCTTGCTTAAAATGCCCCAGTATCATTTAGTTGGACTTTAGAAAACTGTAAGAGCTTGGTTTCATGTTCTACACTCTACAAAATAAAAGTGCTACAAAAGGAAGCCATAGAAGAACCAATTTTTGGTTCCATAAAGAACCTTTTTTGTATTAGAGGTGTGACCTTTACATTAATAAAGAACCTTTACATCAAGAGAAAAAAATTATCCTTCTTTAAACATCCTGCAGGCAAAGCCTTTCTGTAAGGAAGAGTGGCTGAGGATGAGGATTCCTCCAGGTCGAGGTGGGAGACTGAGGAGAAGAGAATGGCTCACCTTTGTCAGAAGTGATTCTGAGGGCTGTGTCCTCCTCTGTGTGATGCAGCCCTGTGTCTGCAGCTCTTCCTTTCTGCTACGCATTGATGCTTTGACTTTTAAAGGTAGCGGGTGGAGGGAGGGTTCTACTGACATTTGGTAAAGAACTGATTTCTGGGAAACTGAAACTGAAAGGGAGTCTGAGGCAGTGTGGAAAACAACCCATGGTCCTCAGAGGGGCTTCATTCTCCACTGAGAGTTGAACAAACAAGTCTAACTGTGGTTCATTGGGAACGCTCTCGCTCAGGGCATTACGCAACACAGCAGCTAGACCAAGTCCAGCATACATCTGCACAAAAAACCCAAAACACCCCATTACTCCACCCTCATCTCCTCGACACTGCATTACTACACCCCCATCTCCTCAACAACCCATTACTCCAGCGTCAACTCCTCAACAATCCATTAATTCACCCTCATCTTCTCAACAACCCATGACTACACCCTCATCTCCTCAATGCCCCATTACTACACCCTCATCTCCTCAACAACCCATTACTCCAGCCTCATCTCCTCAACGCCCCATTACTACACCCTCATCTCCTCAACAACCCATTACTCTAGCCTCATCTCCTCAACACCCCATTACTACACCCTCATCTCCTCAACACTGCATTACTCCAGCCTCATCTCCTCAACGCCCCATTACTCCAGCATCAACTCCTCAACACTGCATTACTACACCCTCATCTCCTCAACTCCCCATTACTCAACCCTCATCTCTGCAACACTCCATTACTCCACTCTCATAACCTCAACGCCCCATTACTCCACCCTCATCTCCTCAATGCCCCATTACTACACCCTCATCTCCTCAACGCCCCATTACTACACCCTCATCTCCTCAACAACCCATTACTCCAGCCTCATCTCCTCAATGCCCCATTACTCCAGCATCAACTCCTCAACGCCCCATTACTCCACCCCATATCTGTAACACTCCATTACTCCACCCTGTCTCTGCAACACTCCAATATTCCACTCTCATGACCTCAATGCCCCATTACTCCACCCCATCCCCTCAAACCCCATTACCCCACCCCATCTCTGCAACATTCCATTGCTCCACCCTCATTTTCTCAATGCCCCATTACTCCACCCCATCTCTGCAACACTCCAATACTCCACTCTCATGACCTCAATGCCCCATTACTCCACCCCATCCCCTCAAACCCCATTACCCCACCCCATCTCTGCAACATTCCATTACTACACCCTCAACTTCTCAATGTCCCATTACCCCACCCCAGCCTCTTCTGTTTATACTGCTGTAAAAAAGATGTAAATGTCTTGTTGGATGCGCTGTGCTTTCACTGAGCGAATGCAAGAGTTCAAATTGTGTTTATTTATGTATTTATTGTTTATTTTTTTATTTAGTTTTCTAATGACCAAACACAGGCAATATGTGACTTATACTCTTATTTGTGTGTTTTCTTGTTTAGAATGAGAGTTTCTGACACTAAAAGAACTTAAGGGCGGCTACAGGGTTCAGATAAAAAAGAAAACTAAAAATGGATACAAATGGAGATGCATTCATTGGACAGCAGTGAAATATATACATATGTTTAAAATTCATTCTACAGTTTTCTGCTGGTTGGAATTCCTCTTCAGAAAGTCGTCAGCTGAATGCACAATCTGTGTGAAGGCTTCCAGCATCAGGCTGTTCAGCTGCTCATTGGGTTTGGTCTCCTCGTGGTAGTTCTTCACAGGGAAGATGCAGTTCATCGTGACGCCCAGTCTGTTACTGCACTCGGTCATCTGCAGACACAGTGTAACACAGCAGCGTTAGTTTAATCCATGGCAGTTCATGCTATTCTGGAATCCAAATCCAAATAATTAAGTGCCTGACCTTCTCCTTGATCTTTCTGCTTTGGTAGAGCTTGGTCACGTCTTTCTGTGTCATCGTGCACACCTGGTCCACTCTAGTCATGAAGACCACTTGAGGAATTCCTGCAGCAGAAGCAACAGAGGAACATGAGCTCTTACAGATCTCAAAGGAGTTCGAAACAGCTCCAATTGCATTGTTTTATGCACTTTGAGAGACCATAATGGTATTAATGTACTGAGCTGTGAGCAGGACCATGTAGATGATCCTGAGATACATACCATGTCTAGGTACCACAGCAGCTAGTGGTAGATATCTGTGCTTTCTTAAAGCTTTTATTTTCTGGCAGGATTTTGCAGAAAGAAGGGGTTGGGCCTTCTAATGAAAACTACAAGCTGCCCTGAGCTCCAGCCCAAGTGTTCTTGCACATTACAGATATAAGAGTGACCTCACCTAATTTACTAGCCGCTGCTCTGATGATCCTCATTTTCTGGATGACTTCTTCTTCCATCATGGAAATTTTGTCTGCTGGAATCACGCTCACTAAACAGTGAATCTTATTGTTCAGAGTGGGGTTCAGGATGTAGTTTCTGTTGTCTTCATCGATTGGGGTGCAAGCTTTAAACTAAACAAAAATGAAAAAATGAGACCATACAGTCTTTCCTGAAACAACATTAACAAGCCTGGCTTGACTGTTTTTTTGTGTTGATCTTACTTCATAGTTGTTGGGTACGTGGCCTTTTAAAGCATTGATGATGTCATCAGGGTGCACCCCTTTGGACTCATTTACTTCCAGACCCATCACGTCATAGAAGGTGAAAGGTACATCTCCAACGTTGAACTTCTCAAACTGTAAAAACAAAACAAAACCAAAGAAAAATAATAATTAATATTTTAACCAAAATACAACTGGAAAATATGAATTTCTTAAAACCCCCAATTTAATTCTCTTCAGCCAAACTGAAAGATGGGGCCTTCACAAACCAGACAGCTGTGAAAGCAGGGCTAACAAACTAAACACAGGAGGAAGCAATAATGATAACTCAGGACTAGAGAAGAGACTGGAGCAGGTGGATTACGGAAAAGGAAACCTGCAATTCCCAGTTCTGTTACATCCAATTCCCACCCTCAAGATCTCCCTTATCACATGATGCTACTAGCACTGAGAGGGTGAAGGCTAAAGTGTGGTTCCTCTGAGAAGTCAGAGGAACAATATACCAATTTTTAGGCTGAATCAGGAGCGCCCTCACCTTTGTGGTGAAACTCTCGCCTGTTAATGCTGAAGCAGTCAGACAGTTGATGAACTGATGTCCTTCAAAGATGGTTTTGATGGTGTTTATGATGCTGGATTTCCCCGCCCCGACCGGTCCATGCAGAAGGAAGCGGAGCTCTCTGACATCCCCGCTGCTAATTCTGAAGTTCTTTAGGGCGCTGATCATTGGATCTTGTCTAAGAGGATAAAAAAAGAGTTCTGAGATGTTCCCCTAAACTGCCATTGTCTTGGCCATCTTCTTATAGCTTCTCCTGTCTCGTGGGCATTGATTATTTTAAGATTGTTAGATTGTAAGGTTTGAAGAACCAGAGAATTTATAAAGCTTGGAAATTTGATTCAGCTGACAGTTCCCAACCACGGTTGGTGACAAGCCTCAAGTCTGGTCTGCTCATCAAAGTCTGAGACCTTGCTAAATCATTTGCAATGCAATGCTTTATTTATTGATTATATTTTGATGGACAGAGTAAGTGATAATTATGATTTGTTGAAAATATTGTTTTATCAATTTACATTTAACCCCTTAGTGTTAATACACACTTCCATTACCAAAGATATAGCCCCTCCAGTTTCTACAGAAGTCCCTGTAGTTACTGAGTAATACGCCTTGTGTAATAGGCCTTTCTGCAGTAAGTGGTTAATTACGTTTAAACACTCTGTTTCACTTCTCAACTAAAAAAATTGTTTTAGCAGAATTTCGACATAGTTACTAAAAATAAAACATAACTTTAAGGTTGTATGTATTATTTATTCTCCAAACATGTTAAAATTAGCAAATTAGCAAACAGTCTCATGTTAAAGAATGACTTACTTCCACTGGACGGTCCTCCATTCATTGATTTCTGTAAGAAATCCACGAGTTATTGTAGAAGTAACAAAAAAAAAAAAAAAACCCAAAACATCAGAATCCCCTGAATTCTGCTTTTTTCTGCTTGTTTGCTTTAGTTTGGGTTTGTTTATGACAGGGTTGGAGCTCTTTACCATACACAGTCCATTACTGAGTGTTATTACCTTCTTTGTAGCTCTAGGTAATCAGATAATGTGTAAATAAGTTCATTAGGATTTCTGCATACCAACAATGACCATGGCAGAGCATGAGGCACTACCCGATGAATTCTGTATGGTTACAGTGTAGTTCCCTTCATCTCCCAGATCAGCCTTCTTGATTTCTAAGTAAATCGTTGTGCCACTTTTTACTGTTCTGTGTTTGCCCTCCACACAGCACAGTTTCTGGCCTTTCTTCTCCCATGTCACAGTTACGTCTTCTGTGTTTGTCTGACAGCGAAGAATGACATCTCCTCCTATCTTGACTTGTTTATCAGCCAAAACAGTGACAAATTCTATTGGAAACAGAAGAAAAAGATTGTTAGAAAACAGAAACTCGTCAAGAAGGAAACGCTTATCTACATATGATCGTATTCATAGTTTTGTGAGAGTGCTCTCCTTCCTCCTTCGTCTGAACCATCCAACTCTAAAAGCTCATGAGTTGTCTCAAACCTGTTTATCAAACCTGTTGGGTCGTTTTGCGTTTGGTAGTGTTTGAGTAGTTGAACCACTGGATTAATGGAGGGGTTTATGGGGCTGAGTAGTGTTTGGGAAGTCTAGCCACTGGGTTAATGCTATTTTGTGGATTATTTCCAATGTGCTGAACAGTGTTTTGGTAGGTCAGCTACAGGTTAGCCCCTCACACAGCCTGAGGTCCACCAACAGGCCGAAAGTGTTATTACAAACTGCTTTCTACAGAAACGTTCTACAGAAGGCACTGTAGTTACTGAGGGGTTAAACGTTAAACGTTTTTTGTTGGGTAGTATCTGGATCAGCCAACAGATAATTTTCCTCCCTGTGACTGATGGATGTTCTATGCAACAAACAAAGAGAGCTAAGTCTTTACTGGCTTCCTGTAGCTGCTGCCCGCATCAGATTCAAAACCCTGACGCTGGCCTACAAAGCCAAAAATGGACCAGCCAGCCCCCCCATACTTGATGGCGATGGTCAAAAGCCAATCCGCACCAAGAACCCTTCCAGCTTCAAGTACGGCTCGGCTCGACCCACAATCCCTCAAAATCTGCGGAAGACGAGCGTACAGACTTTTTTCTGTCCAGCACCGAAGTGGTGAAACGAACTTCCCCTGGGTGTCCGAACAGTAGAGTCCAACACTCGCTGTCTTCAAACCCAGACTGAAGACCCTCCTCTTCTGAGAGTACTCAGGTTGAGAGAAGAGTATAATGGTCTCCTTATTGACTTGTGTTTAGTAATGTCTAAAGCTTAGAGGTATCTTTGAACTATTAGTCTATTTAAACTAGCTGAGGTTTTCTTGGGTGAATAGCAAAGCACTTTGTAAGGCGCTCTGGATAAGAGCGTCTGCTAAATGCCTTAAATGTAAATATAAATACAAATGTAAATGACTGGTGAGAGAAAGTGTAGGTGAATGTGTTGAGTATTGAGCAGCTTCTAGGTGATCTGACCTGACAGTTCTGTTTGGCAGTATCTATGCTTAAATGTGTCTTTTAGATGGTGGACTATTCACACTAGCTAGGGATGTCATCTGAGGGGTCAGTGAAGCACTTCTGTAAGCTTTTGGTTGCCTTTGGTCGGAAGTTATTCTCATTTATTTATTTGTTTCCTTATTTATAATTAAAAAGTCCAGAATATCTGCAGCAAGAGGAAAAGACAGATTGTTATAATTACTTTCTCAACTTTCTCAACTAATTTCATCAAAACATTGCATTTCTGATTCTTGGTTGAAACTCTGTTATAAGTTTTTTTTAACCCAGATTTAAAGGGATGAAAACTATGCTTAAGCGAAAATCTAGACTATTGTCCATCCATCCCAGAATTGTGCTTCACTGACCCCTCAGAAGATATCCATAGCTAGTGTGAATAGTCCACCATCTAAAAGATACATTTAAGCATAGATACTGCCAAACAGTCAAGTCAGATACCTAGAAGCTGCTCAACACTCAACACATTTTAGTTGTTTTGTCTCTGTTCTAAAGTTCTTTGCATAATATTGCATTATATTGCATTTCTGATTCTTGGTTGAAACTCTGTTATAAGTTTTTTTACCCAGATTTAAAGGGATGAAAACTATGCTTAAGCGAAAATCTAGACTATTGTCTATCCATCCCAAAATTGTAGCTCTCTGTTTTTAAATTATTCAGATGAGCTGAAAACTGTATATTTAATTGAAAGTTTTAACATACAAGTTTGTATTGGATGGTTAAACTTACCAGGTGATGGAAGGAAGGAAACTGTGTAATTGAAGACAAAAAGAATATTATTAACAAAAACATATCCCATATAAACCCACATGCACATTTTGGTAATCCTTTATTATATAGTCTCTTAAATTCTAGATATTTTATTTGAATAACATTGTGATACATCTTAAGACTTAGTTTAGAGTTTATTTAAAGTTTACTAAAATCCCAAGTGGGGTCTATCTATTAACTGTGTGAGTATGTGATGAACACTCAAACACACAAATACTGTCTAGTTATTTTGGGTAACATGATGTTAAGTATCCAGACAGTATAAATAAATTGCACTGTGATGTTTAAAAAGTTTCCAGCAATTAAATTAATAAAGGTATAAATAGGGGCTCTGAAGGGGCTCCATTGGTAAAAATAAATAATAATCTCATTTGAAGGAACTTCATTAAATCAGTGGTAAAATATACAGATATGTATATACGTATACTGTATAATACGTTTTTATTATTAATCCATTAATTAATTTCATACAAATTTTATTAGTCAATATTAATATCAGTATCATAACAAGTATATAAAACTACATTTTTTATTGGGTACAATAAAGCAGTCATGTTTAGTACTTTACTGCCTCATAACTTCTTTCACTTTCATTCAGTGAAAGTTTAGAAGACGGCCTAGGTAACCAATGCGTGCACTGAAGAAGTAATGGGACACGTCTGAGTAATCATAAAAACCTGCCAAACATTATGGTGTAACTGAAGGTGACTTCAGCAAAGGTCTGGCAAGGAATCCGAAGGGAGGAAAGTCAGGATTTGGTGATGTCTCTGGGTTCCAGACATCAGACAGACTGATCCTTATTGTCTGTTAGTTTACCCAGTTACTTTTGAGCTTGTACAAAATCGAGGGGCTGTAATTGAAAAATGGCAGAAAATCCTAAACAGCATAATTTTTATTAAATCCCTTTAATTAAAGTGAAAAGTCTAGACATCTGTCACATCTTGATTGCTTCACCAAAATCCACAAAAACATATAAACATATGTTAATAATAAAACTGTTAATTTTAACATGTTAGTTATACAAATATGTTACTAATATGTTCAGCTCTGGCATTTGTATGTGTGCTTTATTGAAAGCTTCAACATGCTGTTTGTACAAGTTTAGAATTGATCATTAAAACTCACCAAGTCTTAATCCCAAAAGTTTTTCTATGTTGGAATACATTGCACCGTCTGTAACACAAAATTGAATTTATGATTTTTCATCATAATAATAATACGAAACAGGTTCTTCTCAAATAATCATTTATTTAAACTTGTTGAAGATTAAATTTCAATATATTTTTCTTAGATGTTCAGATATCGCCCAAATAAAACAGTGATTCACAGCATCAGAACTGAAAAGGCTCTGAAAAGACCTGAATGAAATCGTCAGAGTTGAAGGACTCAAGTCACGTGACTTGGCAATTTTTAGGTCCTAAAACTTGCTTGACAGATAAAAGACTCGACTTGACTTTGACTTGGTTTTCAGGACTTGAGACTTGACTTAGACTTCAGACAGATGACTTAGATGATTTTGAAGACTTTGAATGATTGATGATAGCAGCAAAAAGAGAACAGCTATATGCATGATCTGTGGATCATAATTCAGTTATGCAACCACCACCCCCAACTTCGTTCCTTTAGCACAAAGCCCACAAAGAAAAAAATGTTGTGTCTTACAGTCCACTCCGGCAACATTCAGTCAACGTGACCTACAATGTTCTCTAGAAATCTGATTTTAGAGATAAAACCAATCTGGAATTACAGAAGTAAGGGCAAAACTAAAGCACTGTCCAAAGTCTTCGTCCAGATCCTCTCTGACAAACTTTAGTCTGGCTCTGATGTTGTGGATTGTTTTTATGTTACTTTGTTTTTTGGTAGTTTAATTTTTAATGGTTTTTGTTCGGTCAGTAAAAGTTCTCCCTGCTCACCTCCTATGAAAATCACAATTGTTGGGTCTCTATCTGATGGTAGATGCTGTACTTTGACATCAGCTGTGGTGAGAAACTCATTTTAGGAGACTTCTTCACTCATCTAGTGGTTTTCGCTCTTGGGCTGAGCTAGCTAGGACGGTCTAAACTGGCGATGCTGGCAGTTGGTTTCCACTTGTAAATGATTTAGCGGACAGTGGAACAGTGGCTGATTTCTGACTGTTCTGAGATTTTTTAAACCCCTTCCCAGAATCATCTGCATCTACAGCCTTCAGAGAGCTCTTCATCGCCACTGTCTTTTAGCTGATTTGAATGTGGAAACTGGAGTTAGAGAATTATAACTTTGAATCACTTGCTTGACTTGACTTGGACTTGCACCTGCAGTTCTTCCTGTCTGCTGTATTTATACGATCATTCTTGTCCACATTCAGCTTTCACTTTCAGTGGCAGTCGATGGGGGTTGGGTTCTAATTTTGTTTTGTGTAAAACCCATTTACAGGAATCTAAAACTGAAAGTAAGTCTGAGGCAGTGCAGAAAACACTCCTTAGAGTGTGAACACTATTGCTTATTAATGCATACACAACATAGCAACTAGTCCAACTAGTCCATCTGAAAACCATTCAGCATCACGCATGGCCACCAGTGTTGATTCTTCTACCAAATATCCCATACCTTCTATTGGCCACACACACACAATTACACAAATGCACACAAACAAATAGGTCTATGACATTTGCACATACATACATATAGCCAAGACAGAACATCAACAAGTGTTTATTTACAGTTGAGGTTGGAAGTTTACATACATTCATAATGGACGTGAACATCGCAGCAATATCAAGGGTCACAATTATACTAAACTTCCGGCACTACAATGTAACTTTAGTGATCATGATTGGCTACAGCTAGTAGCTTCACTGTGCCACATAAAGGGTTTGATTGACAGCACTCATTGGATTGACCAACACACAGTGCAATGGGAAAGGTCCAAGGAGCTCAAGGCAGATCTGGATGATGATAGATTTACTGGGAATGTCTCTTGGAGCCATTTTTAACCACCATCAGATTTCAAGCTTGTTGGTGTGACGCAACAGATAACACCACTACCTGCCAGTGAGCTACCACACTACGTTGGAGACTGGGGTTCGATTCCCAGTCTGGGTGACTGTGCTGTGCTACACCAATAAGAATCCTTGGGCAAGACTCCTAACACTACACTGGTCCACCTTGTAAGTCGCTCTGGATAAGAGCATCAGCTAAATGCCATAAATGTAAATGTAAGATCACCAGTTCAACCAGCTGTACTTAGGTACAAGTTATTGGGATGTGTAGCTACTGTACCAAGGACCCTCAGCTAGGAAGTCGAGAAGAACATAGGCCTGCCATAAACTGGAAGCTGCTGGAACACAGGTTCAGACTGAGAATCTGATGGACTAGGCATTTTCTCTTTGCTGTTTTTAGGTTTCTCCATAGTTTGAACCCTGTTTCTCTTCCAAAGGCCCCAGGAACCTTGCATGGCATCATGAACCAGGACATTTTAAATCCATATCTGGTGGCCTCTGACCGAAATCTGAAGATGTCAATATAATGACCCTAAACATGTGGCCAAATCTACACAAAAATGGTTCACCAGACACAAAATCAAACTCCTCCCATGGCCATCTCAGTCCCCAGACTTCAACCCGACTGAAAACCTGTGGGGTGAGCTGAAGAGAAGAGTGTTTAGGAGAGGACCCAGGGCGATTTAGAGAGATTTTGCAAGGAGGAATGGTCGAAGATCCCTCTCTCTGTTTTCACCCATCTTGTAAAATACTTGAAGAAGAATACTTGGGTGAATAGTAGAGTATTATGGTCTCCTTACGGACTTGTGTTTAGTAGTGTCTAAGATTAGAAGTATATTTTTAGTCTATTCGAGCTAGCTGAGGTTATTCTTGAGTAAATAGTAAAGCACTTTTCTAAGTCGCTCTGGAGAAGAGTGTCTGCTAAATGCCTTAAATGTAAATATAAATGTAATGTTATAGGACAAGATTAAGTGCGGTCTTGTTGGCAAAAAGGGGTTGTGCAAAGTATTAACATCAGGGGTGCCAATAATTGTGGCACACATGATTTCATGCTCTTGAATTAAAGGTCGGATTTTTCTCTTTTTTTTGCTTTGTTGTCCTATAATATACAAATAATGAATTTATTAGAAACCTAAGAATGCATCTTAACGAGCATCTTAATCTTAATTGTAAAGGCGGGCTGTATGTGGTAGACATGTATGTCCCATGTTTGAAAATGGACAATTTCAAGCAATTTGGCAACTATGTCACAAGTGTCCTTTAAATATATCACAAATATAGTTGAATACAAGATAAGTGCATATATTTGAATGACAGTAAAATACTTTTCTGTGCTGTTTGGACATTGGACATTTCTCATGTTTTTAAGACTTTCAATGAAGTTGAATGTACATATTTTAGGGATCCACACAGGCCCTTAGTCACCAACTATTAAAATATTAAAACAAATTAAAAACAAAGCAATAACTCTTCTTCACAAAGTCGTCAGCTAAACGCACAATCTGCGTGAAGGCTTCCAGCATCAGGCAGTTCAGCTGCTCATTGAGCTTTACCTCCTCCTGGTAGTTCCTCACAGGGAAGATGCAGTTCATTGGGACGTCCAGTCTGTTACTGCATGTGGTCATCTGCAGACACAGTGTAACACAGCAGCGTTAGCTTATCATTAGTCTACCTATTAAAATGTCCCACAGCTGTCTGTTTTATTCTGGAAACAAAGTGACTGACCTGCTCCTTGATCCTCCTGCTTCGGTAGATCTTAGTCAAGTCTCGGTGTGTCATTATGCACACTTGGTCCACTCTTGTCATGAAAACCACATGTGGAATTCCTGCAGCAGAGGAACGTGAGCTCTTACTGATCAGCGGCAGAACCACGACAGTGGCAGCATATCTCTGCAGATTTTATTTAATGGCAGGAATGTTCAGAAAGAAGGACTTTGGCCTTCTAGTGAGAGATACAAGCTATCCTGAGCTGTCCTACAAGTGTTCAGACCTCAGACACACACCACAACGGCTGCACTTGTTAATAAGCAGTAATTAAATAACACTTCTAATCTTTTCCTTTGAAGTAAATGACATATGTATGTAAAAGTGAGCTCACCTAATTTACTGGCTGCTGCTCTGATGGTCTTCATTTTCTGAATGACTTCATCGCTCATTAGTGATATTTTGTCTGCTGGAATCACGCTCACTAGACAGTGAATCCTATCGTTCAGAGTGGGGTTCAGGATGTAGTGTCTGTTGTCTTTATCTATTGGAGCATGAGGATGAAACTAAACATAAGAGGAAAATACAGAAAATTAAACCTTCTGTTTTAATTGTAATTTCATTGTATTTCATTTAGTGTGTGTGTGTTTTTCTTACTGTGTAGTTGTTGGGTATGTGGCCCTTTAACACACTCATGATGTCATCTGGGTGCATCCTATATGACTGCCCCTGTTCTAGACCCATCAAATTATAGAAGGCAAAAGGTAGGTTCCTGATATTGTACTTCTTAAACTGTAAATAATAATAATAATAACAACAATAATCAAAATGGGTTTTAATAGTAAGTGGTTTTACTAAAACTAGTGCACACAAGCAATTCCATCATCTTCAGTACATCCCGTTTATGCACATTTTTGAACGCTGCCACAATAGAATACATAGTAATAATAGTCTTTTTTTAGCCAAACAAGAGTGTCCTCACCCCTCTGGTAAAACTCATGCATGTTAAATCAGCAGTCGGACAGTTGATGTGGGGATGTCCTTCAAAGATGGTGTGGATGGTGTTTATAATGCTGGATTTCCCTGACCCAACTGGTCCATACAGAAGAAAGCGGAGCTCTCTGATGTCCCCGCTGCAAATTCTGAAGGACTTTAGGGCGTTGATCATTGGATCTTGTCTAAGAGGGTAAAGAAATAGTTCATAGTACCATAAACGAAATTTAGGCCCTGAGTTAGTTCAGTCCAGAGAAGAGAAAAGTCAAGCCGAGTCCTAAACTTTAAGTTCTAACCAAGTCAGAATAGATTCTTAATATTTTATAGTAAAGATTGTTTAAGTTACAGATGAACACAACCCTGGCACTGAGTGTAAATAATGGTTTATGGTAGAGCTGCAGAATCATCTGCAAAATTGTACAAAAGATATTTTAGTCTGCTTATTCTGGTAGAAAACTAACCTGAGTTTACCAGTTTCTCATTGAGTTCTGACACCCTGAACGTGTGATTAACACTAATAGCCTGTTTTAACACTAATTGTCTTAATCTGAACAGGATTTCTTTAACAGGATTTTTTTGGCATCATAATTACAACAAATCAAAGTAAAATTTTAAAAATAAAAACTGACACCAGCCATCAGAAATCAATGATTAGCTGCCTGATTAGAAACTGAGCGATTAAAAACAGTGAAAATAAAATTGTAAAGTAACCAGCACTGCTCTCAGCGGACCACATACACACACGCTTAAACTACACACACATGTTCAGGGAACAGAGGTCCCTCAATGTAAAAATACTATGTGGAATACCCCCCCCCCCCATGTGCAATTAAGTCATTTGCAATTACCTGTAAATAATATTGTTATTGCTTTTTTAATTCTTATTTATATTGTGTATATAGTGTAAATTATTTATTTACACTATAAATCCCTTTCTGTGACACTGACTAATAAAGAATTATCTTATTATCTTATCTTATCTTAACGAGCCTTTTCTGATTTTTTTTAAATGTGAAATTTAGGGAATAGAAGTAAAAAGTGTTAAGTGAATGAAATACTCAGGTAAAGGATTGATACTTTAAAAATCTACTCATATACTGTAACAAAGTACTTGTACGTCTTCACTGTATACTTCAAAATGATATATTATGAAAAAACATCAGGCGAAAACTTTGGAAACACGTGATTTTGACAGTCATCATTAGATGCATTCCAACATTCGCCTACATATCTGTTAAACGTCACTCAATTTTGGGTTGAAAAGCCATCAGTTGGCATCTTTTCATGTAGTTCTTGTTGGTTCTGATGTAATATTTTGGATATACGTTATCCTGTTGTAGAATCTTCCCTCTTTTCAGCTTCAGCCAGTGCAATACTGCCAATGCCACTGGTGATCTTTCAAATTATGGGAACTCATGGGAAGTCCTCTGAGAATTGTTTTGCAGGTTTCTTGCTGATCTAGTCTTGACCTCCACGGATCCCCTAAATGGTCATAATAAAATCCACGCTGTAGAAACCACAAGCTGAAAACACCGGGCTATCTTCCTACAGCTTTTCCGTACCTCGTGGGAATTTGGATAACTTTTGTTTTCAGATCTTTAAACAGTTGCTTAGAGGAGCTTACTGAGCACATAGGACTTCCAACACATAAGATGTCGAATCATTTGCACAGGTCATGTTTATGTTTATTAGTTTTTTGAATGTTTTAAAAAAGAGTAAGGGTGCATTAGGATTTGCTAGAAATATTGCTGTATGTTTGCGTAGCTACAGAGGCTGGGTTTACTACTTCACGTTATTTGCACTTATGTTTGTTAAAATATTTTTTCTGCTTCTTTGAGCATCATTTGGAAATGTTCAGTGAATTTAACATTTTGGAAAAATAAAACATGTTAAATATTGCTGCTGAAACCATGTATTTCCATTTTTTTTTGTTTTGTTTGTTTTTACTTTTTGAACCCTGTAGCTGCTTCTGTACACTGTGTAAATAATTCTGGATGAACGGACCAATAGAAATCCTCTAAATGACTCTTACATTGACTTCCATTTTTGCCTTCTCCAGTAAAATCCCCATTTTGGAGATCCATGTTTTTCATTGGACAGTGATGAGATGCACTTTGTACAAGCCACATTTCATCTTTCATTTTTTCCCCAAACATCTTAAGCTCTTATGTGAAAGAGTGACAGTGGACTTACTTCCATTGGACGATCCTCCATTCGTCAAGTTCTGTAAGACAAACGTTCTTGAGTTTTTGCAGCTTTTTCTAAGAAATGGTTTAGTTTGGGGTCATTTATCACAATGTTGGTCCCTATTACTAAACACGGTCCATTGCTGTCCATTACTGATGCTTCACTGTGATCTTCATTTATTCTCAATTTAGATCTATGAGCCATCAGTTAAGGTGTGAATAAGTTCTTTAGAATTCCTACATACCAACAAGGACCATGGCAGAGCATGAGGCGCTACCCCATCGGTTCTGTATGGTTACAGTGTAGTTCCCTTCATCTTCCATCTCAGCCTTCTTGATTTGCAAGAAAACTGTTTTGCCATCCTTTCCGGTTCTGTGTTTGCCCTCCACACAGTACAGTTTCTGGATGTTTTTCTGCCATGTTACAGTAAAGTCTCCTGTGTTTGTCTCACAGCAAAGAGTGAAATCTTCTCCTACCTTGACTTGCTTATCAGCCAAAACAGTGACGAATTCCACTGGAAACAGAAGGATGAGATTGTTAGAAAAGTATACCTGTTCAGCAGGGACCTGATTTGTATAGGGACATTTCTAAAGTGCTGGGAAGTGTTTGACAAGTCTATTAAGTGGATTATTGATGTTTTAGAGGGGGCGTTTTGGCTCATTTTATTTAGACCTCCAACAAACACAACGGCTACTTTGGGAGAATAGAAAAGTGAGGCTAAAAAGGCTAAAACCAGCTAGAAGCTGACCTACTCCACTGGCTACAATCTCTTTATTCCTACAGTAATAATTGTTAGTTGGTCCAATTATGTTTGAGATTGTAAATGAGATTTATTGAGAGTTAATGCATTGAAAGTCGACACTTTAAAAGTCGACACTATTTCATAATGCTTGAGGAAGTAAAATGACATAAAATTAAAAAAACTATATTAAAAAAAATGTGTCACTGTCCAAATACGTATGGACCTGACAGGACTTATGTCCTGAACACTGCTTTAAAAATGAAGCCTTCAATAGAAAGCCTTATGAATTCTTATGTGCTATTTTTTACTTTTTACAAAACATTGAGAATTATTATAAAAAGTTATGAAAAAGCAAAAACAAAATCTCTTTATTTAGCTTAACCGCCCACAATGCTGACTGCACACCAACAGGACTGCAAAAATAATGCAGAAATAATTACAGTAATACAGAAATAGTTACAAAAAAATATGTTTGCTTCTATTTGTTCTTGTTACAGTTTTAAGCTAAAATACCACAAAGTACTAATTTCTTAGGGTAATTTTCATCTTATCTGAATGATTTAAAACAGCTGTAATTTTTGGACAGGCTGGGGGCTGCCTCAGGAAATCAGTGAGTTTCATTCTGAAGCAAAATAATAGGGGTTTAAAACAACATCTGAGCATTTCCCCCCTCAATCAAAATCACATACTTACTATTTACACATCAGACAACTTATATTCTCTGACACTTTTAACCAACAAACCAATGACCCAAAGCAAATCTGTCAGCTAACTGAACCCGTGTGGTGGCCAGGCTTTGGTTTTTAAACTGAATTTGTGTACCACATGCTGGACACTTCTCATAAGGACCTATTTTGCATACATGTGACTTTTAAAAGTGTGTTTGTTTTGTGGCTATACATACAATTCTATTTTTTTTATTATTATTTATTACATTTGAGGTCTTCATAGAAAGGGACAAAAAGTCTTCAGATCAAAAATCTGTAGACAAACTTGTAGATTATGTTATAATAATAACGTCTTAACCAGTTAACCAAACCAAAGTAGACATTTTACTCAATATTTGTTGTTATATTGTGAATTTATTGTGTTTCATAACATCTGTAACATCTATAATTGTTTGTTAAAAGGTAGTTATTACTCTGTGATCCTGATTTTAAGGCGTGTAAAAGTACAGCTAACTATATTTAAGTCTGGACCATAAAAAGTTGGAAATCTGGAAGCCAAATTAGTTCATATTTTATGTTTGGTTGCAAGCTTACAAGTTTGTATTGGATCATTTAAACTTACTTAGTGTTGGAGGGCGGTGACCTGTGTAATTGGAGACAAAAAGAATATTAGTAAATACAGAACAAATAAGCTTTTATACCATAGAAACCCACTTGGACATTTAGGCTATGCTTTATTTGACAGTTTTTATTGTTTTAATTTTAGAGTCACACAAAAAAATTACAAAAAAAAAAAAAAAATGATTAACTGGTAAAATTGTGTTCTTGGGTTTTTATTTAACATTTTTTCTTTTCTCTTATCTCAGATGACCAATTCAGAAAGAGTATATGCAAGTTTGTTTGCTTAATTGTACAGCATTTTAGTACAATTTATTATTTACTTATTTTATTTTCCAGCTACCAACTTGTTACTCCAAATAATGATGCAATTTTGCAACATTTTATGTGCTTTTTATAGACAGAACCTGTTGGGCATTAGAGTGTAATTTTATTAGACTATTGGGATACCTACCATACTACCGTACTTTACCCTTCAAAAACCTTTTACCCTACAAAGCACTTTGCAGTTTGCACTGTGCATTTTTCCATATACACCCACTTGATTTATAGAACCTATATATCTAGTACTTTGAAGGTTGTGTCTGAGATATACCTGATTAATACCTAGATATTGAGGGACCGTAAAAGTAAGGATTACTTAAATTTATTGTAAAATGTGTTTAAAAATGAGATAATCCAATATACTGAAATATCCTACAACAAACACTCAGCACATACAGTCGGGTCCATAAGTTTGACACAGCAACTGAAGGCGGTTATTCATCTCCAAACAAGAATTAAAATGCTTCCTACAGTTATAATTGTCAGTTTGTTCAATTATTTTTTAGATTTTAAAAGAGATTCCTTAAGAGTCATGTAAAAGCTGAAAACGTTTTAAAAGTCTACACTTTAAAAGTCGACCCTTTATTTCAAAATGCTTGAGGAGGTATACAGAGGCAAAATTACATAAAATAAAGAAAGAAAGAAATGTGTCACTGTCCAAATACTTATGGACCTGACTGCATGTCCTGAACACTGCTTTAAAAATGAACCCTTCAATAGAAAGCCTTATGCATTATTATGTGCTATTTTTACTTTTTTAAAAACATACAAAATAATAAGTATATTTTTGTATTTTAAGTTATGAGTGTAATCAGTATGTTTTTTCATAGAAATAATAGAATAAAAACAAGAGAACTGAACTTTTATTTTAGTATACATCACAAAATTCTTAGGATACTAGTACCTAGTGAGATGCTAGACCTGTTCTTGCCATGGTCTTCACAGTTCCCTGAGCTAAACTGTAAATAATATTGTTATTGCTTTTTTACTTTTATTGTTTATATAGTGGTAATATTATTTACGTTTTTGTAACTGAGTGTCTTGCTATCCATTTCTGCTGTGACACTGAGAATTTCCTAATAAAGGATTATCTTATCTTATCTTATCTTAAACATCATCTGTAGAAATTCTGGGGATAGAGCAGTGCAGCAAGACGACCCAAGAATCGAAGAGAACTGGATTGTTTGCAGGAGGTCCCAAAAGGGGGGACTGGGATATTCTCAAATGCATTCGTATCTGGACCTTTTCCCTATTTTGTTATTTTAAAGCTGTGAACTATGGAAATAAAAAAAAAGTCTTAATAATATGTAAAAAAAAAAAAAAAAAAAAAAAAAAAAATATATATATATATATATATATATATATATATATATATATATATATATATATAATAGGATATGTTGAATATATTTAATAAAGGATACTGAATCCTAGCAGGAAATCACTGAAATACTCCCTGGTCAGGGCCTACACCCATCCCTCGGGTGCTATTTAGCACAGCCGATTGTCCGAACATGTATGTTTTTGGGATGTGGGAGAAAAACTGAACTCCTTTAGGAAACCTACGCAGACCCGGAGTACAAAACACACGCAAAGAATCACCTGGTTCAGACGCTGCTGCTGAGCTCCGAGTCCTTCCTTCTCTGTGTGGCGCACTGTGTCTGCAGCTCTTAATGTTTGCTGGGTTTCTTTGAGATGACTCATTCACTTTCACTTTCAGAGGCTGTATGTGGGGGGGAGGGGTCTAATGTTGTTTTGTTGAAAATGAAAGGAAAGGAAGTCTGAGGCAGTGCGGAAAAACCTCATAGTCCTCAGAGGAGCTTGATGCTAGACTGTGAGATGAACACTGAAGTCCTACTCTGATGGACTGGAGTATAAATGCAGACACAGCAAAGAGACTAGACGGTCAATCATGCCACTCAGGACCGAGGTCACACTGTCTACTGTATCTACTGTATACTGTGCTACTGTATGTGCATGAGCAGATGCTTAGTGTGGGTTTTTATATGTGCTGTAGACACCATAATAATCCATTAACTACTAGCTTAGTTATCTAAATGCTCCATATATTTACCATATTAATAAAGTGCATTAATAACTCAATGTATAATCTAGCACAGTGTCTCTCAACCCTGGTCCTGGAGCTCTAAACCTCTGTTTAGTGGTGTTTTGATGTCTCTGTTTTAGAGGCACTATCGCCCCCTACAGGGCTAGAATGTTCACGCAAATGTTTGTGTCTCAGTGTGGATGGAAATATTTGTAAAATCTTTTATTATTAAATTTAAAAATGCCCCAATATTTGTGGACAGGGCCTTAGTGCTTAGTGCTACTAGCTCATCTATCTAGAAAGTTCTGCATGTTTTCCATGTTAATAAAATGCATTATTAACTTAATCTATAGTCTATGACAGTGTTTCTCAACCCTGGTCCTGCTTCGTGTTTTTTTTTGCTGCCTCTTCTTCATATCCATTTTGTGGTAGGCTGCGGTAAGCACAAACTCAGCTAGCCTTTATTGGACATGTGTGTATCCCACCCTGCAAAAACTAATTTTAAGGAGGCAGCACCACCACCCATGCAAACCCCTGCACAACCCCCTCCTTATATGTAAATGAATTAAAATATAAGCTTTCAAAATAAAGTCATATTATATTATTGAACAACAATAGAGCATCAAAGCTAGCAGCTAGTTTAAATAACGTTAGCTATGCTAGTGATAGAATGACAACTATACACTCAATTTTACAGTATTATAACCACCAGGGTCAATAGAACAGTCATTGCTGCGAAGGTTAGCTGTAAGGTCAGCTGTATATCCTGTGCAAGGAAAAACACTGATAGGTCTACTGAGCACAAAGGCATGCTCTTTGTGGCACTCTCTGAAAAATCTCATCTAGGCTGGTCAACCAAGCTAAAGGACCTGCTGGCTCTGAAACATCATCTAGGCTGGTCAACCAGGATAAAGGACCTGCTGGATGACAGCCAGTACAGGCCTGCACATGCCAACCTCTGCTAAACTACCCCAATGTGCTTCTCTATTGGTCATTTATTATGAAGTTTTCTTCAACATATCAGGTTTTTTCTCATGAATGTAAATATTGGTAGATTTTTTTTACTGTCTTAAATCTACAGCCAAAAAAGTTCTGCACATGCATGTCTATGCATACTGTGTTTATACTGCTGTATAAAAGATGTAGATGTCTTGTTGGATGCTCTGTGTTTTTTTTCTGAGCCAATGCATGAGTTTAGTGAGAGCACAGTCAGACTAATGACTAATAGCACATGGGCAATCTGTTGCTTATGTTCTGATTCATGACATTAACAGAACTCAGAACTACATTTACATCACATTAAGAAAATACAGCAACATCACTGAGGCGTCATCAATAGAGAAATGTAGCTTGAATAGCAGAAATGACAGCCACACACAGACCATTTTTAAATAGTACTGTATATTTTCACAGACTGGCCACTTTATGGGAAACTCCTATGTTATAGCTGCACTCCTGTGATAGCTGGCTTCTACATTCTAAGCCAAAAAGCGTTCTATATATTACTGGAAATTACAGCAGAGATAAATATGTTAAGCAATGACTGAATGAAAGAAGACATGTCAAGTTAACGTGTAACATTAAGATTGGCAGAAATCAAATTGGGAACATCACATTTCCTCATTCTCATTCTACAGTTTTCTGCTGGTTGGAATTCCTCTTCAGAAAGTCGTCAGCTGAATGCACAATCTGTGTGAAGGCTTCCAGCATCAGGCAGTTCAGCTGCTCATTGGGTTTGGTCTCCTCGTGGTAGTTCTTCACCGGGAAGATGCAGTTCATCGTGACGCCCAGTCTGTTACTGCACTCGGTCATCTGCAGACACAGTGGTGTTAGTCACTGTGTATCTGTTGAACTGGTCAATGGCATCATAAAACACTATAATACACACTGTGAGCAAAGTGCCTGACCTTCTCCTTGATCTTCTTGCTTTTGTAGAGCTTAGTCAAGTCTTCCTCTGTAATGGTGCACGCCTTGTCCACTCTGGTCATGAAAACCACTTGAGGAATTCCTGCAGATCACAAGTGTGTGTTAGTGGTCTTCTGAAACAGATGTAAGTTCTTTGAAAATGCAGTCTCACACAAAAACAGCATTTTTGGTCACTGAAAACATAGGTTTCTGTGTTTTCAGAAAAGTCTACAGTCTTAAGGAAAGACAGCCTGTGTAAAAGACTCTGAAATACAGCTGATGACTAAGTTGTTTCTTGTTTAGAAGTAACTTTAGCTCTGTATTCTTCATTAAACTGTAGACCTCTGTAGGGTGGAAAGATCTTGGTGTTGGATGTTCCAGAGATAGTGGTGGAACCATGGAAATACACTGTCTGTAAACCCTCAGCAGATACCTGGGCTTTCCTAAAGCTTTTATTTTCTGGCAGGAGTTTTTCTAATAAGAAACCTTCTCAAAACACAGTGATTGCAAACACCACAACTGCCTTTGTAAAGATCAGTATCTCAATCAATGTGTGTTTTTAATATTATTACTATAATGATTATTATATTTTTGTTTTATTGCTGATGTAATGTCCTGTACATATAGATTTTTTGACAGCTGTGTCACGGTTTGAAGAGGTTGGAGACAGAGGCGGACGTACACACAGGATCTCTTAATAAAGGAAAATAAAATAAAACAAACAGAAACCAAACAAGCACTAAGATTACCAAATAAACAATACCAGAATCACACAAACAGGCCAAGTCAACAAACCATGAAACCAACATGAACACACACACCACCTTGGACGTGCACACGCACAAGACCAGACAAGGGACGACTGAAACAAAGGGGTTACTTATACAGAGGATAATGAGAAACACCTGGGGGTAACAAGGGGGCATGGTTACAAAGGAGACACTGGTGGAAACACTAATGGGCAGGTGTGGCTAGGACAGACAAGACAGAACACAGCCAGACATGACAGAACAGGACAAGCTGACTTTGTCTTTGAAAAGTGAGCTCACCTAATTTACTGGCTTCTGCTCTGATGTTCCTCATTTTCTGGATGACTTTATCGTCCATTCTAGAAATTTTGTCTGCTGGAATGACGCTCACTAGACAGTGAATCTTATCGTTCAGAGTGGGGTTCAGGATGTAGTGTTTGTTGTCTTCATCAATTGGGTCATGAGGTTTAAACTAAGAGAAGAAAAAGAAAACTTTACTGAAACAACATCAGCAACCAAGGATTGACTGTTATATTTCATGTAGTGTGTGTGTGTGTGTGTGTGTGTGTGTGTTGATCTTACTTCATAGTTGCTGGGAACATGGCCTTTAAAAGCACTGATGATGTCATCAGTGTGCACCCCCTTTAACTGGTCCTTTTCCAGACCCATCACATCATAGAAGGTGAACGGTACATTCCCGACATTGTACTTCTCAAACTGTAAATAATAATAATAATAATAGTAATTATAATATTTTTTTTTCTAAATCAGCATTGAGAAGCATTTCGAACAAATGTTCCTTTCTCACTCTTCAGAAAAACTGAAAGAGTGAACCTACCTACACCAAAAACCAGACAGCTGTGAAAGGAAGGCTAAGTACAGGTGGAAGCAATGATGAGTAGCAGGACTAAGGAGGACACAGGAGAGGGTGGGTTCCCAAAGTCCCAGTTATGTTACATCGAATCTCCACCATCTAGGCCCCCTCCATCACACGATGCTACCAACACTGAGAGGGTGAAGGCCAACGTGTGGTCTGCCTGAGATCTGTGAAGTCAGTGACTGCAACCAAACATAAGTTTGAGTGTCCTCACCTTTGTGGTGAAACTCTCGCCTGTTACATCTGTAGCAGTCAGACAGTTGATGAACTGATGTCCTTCAAAGATGGTTTTGATGGTGTTTACGATGCTGGATTTGCCCGCCCCGACTGGTCCATGCAGAAGAAAGCGGAGCTCCCTGACGTCCGGATTGCTAATTTTAAAGGCCTTTAGGGCGCTGATCATTGGATCTGGTCTAAAAGGGTAAAAAGTAGTTCAAGTTCTGAGTTATTTCAGTACAGTCAAGTCAGGTCCTGAGCAAGTCCTAATTTGGCACTCTTTTTCACATTAATAATAATGAAAAGAATAATAATAATAGTAATTATTAATAAATAATAAAGGCTTATTTACATTAAAAAACTATTTTAACATGACTGTGTCTACAAGGAGCCCTGATTGTTAAACTGAATTATGTTAATATTTGAGGAGTTATTGAAACATACTGTAGAATGTAGAAGTTGAGAAGTGTTCAGTTTGCAGCTCTTCATAGAGTCCAGTCAGTTTCTAATGTATATTTTGGATCATTCTGGTATTGTAGAAGTCACCCTCTTTTCAGATTCAGCCTTTTAACAGATGGTTTGAAATTTGTATCCAGGATTTGCTGGTATTTTGTAGAATCCATTCTTCTTTCCCCCTGAGCAATACTCCCAATGCCACTGATGGCAACACAACCCCAAAGCAAGATAGATCCACCCTCATTGCCTCTTTGCCTCTTTACAGTTGGCAGGGTGTTCTATTCACAAAATCAAAGTTCCTTCATTTTCTACAGATGTCTCTTTCTGTTTGTGCAAGCAATGCTGCACAATTGAACAGTGCACCACCCTCTTGACTCAGCTACTGCAATTCTTGCCAGTTCTCTATGAGAGTTTCCTTCCAGAGCTCATCTTGACCTCCACAGTTCCCCTGAACTGTAAGCTGAAAACACTTGGCTTTGTTTTAGTACTCTTTACTCAGAAGACTGGAGGAAAAGACTGTTAGCACAACATTTGAAAAGTCAGTGACTTTATCAAGCTTGGAAATTTGATTCAGCTGACCGTTCCTAATTACAGTTGGTGACAAGCCTCAGGTCTGGTTTGCTAATCGAAGTCTGAGACCTTTTGTAATGTTTTTTTATTGATTATGTTTTGAAAAACAGGGTAACTTCAAACAATCTCATGTTAAAGAATGACTTACTTCCACTGGACGGTCCTCCATTCATTGATTTCTGTAAGAAATGCATGAGTTATTGTAGAAGTAAAAAACTGAGAGAGTGGACCTACTTACACCTACTCTAGGTAATCAGTTATGGTGTGAATAAGCTCTTTAGAATTTCTACATACCAACAATGACCATGGCAGAGCATGAGGCGCTACCCCATGGATTCTTTATGGTTACAGTGTATTTCCCTTCATCTCCCTGATCAGCCTTCTTGATTTCTAAGAAAATCGCTGAGCCTTCTTTTCCTGTTCTGTGTTTGCCCTCCACACAGCACAGTTTCTGGCCTTTCTTCTCCCATGTCACAGTTACGTGTCCTGTGTTTGTCTGACAGCGAAGAGTGACATCTTCTCCTTCCTTGACTTGTTTATCAGCCAAAACGGTGACAAATTCTATTGGAAACAGAAGAAAGAGAAACTCATCCAGCAGGAAATGTTAATCTACAGATAAACATATTTAGTGTATCCTCATTCAGAGCAGTTTTTAAAACCTTTTGGTTAACTTGAGTCATTATTTTGTAGTTTAACCACTGAATTGATGGAGGTGTTTTTATGGGACAGGGATTTGCTTAGATAGTTTAGATACTGGGTTAAATGTTTTTATTGGGTAGTTTTAGCAGTTAGGTAAAAGTCTGAATCGTAGCAACAACCCAGCAGACAGTTTTTTTTCCCCATCATAGTTTGTAAGGAGGCAGAAATGTATTTACTTTTATTATACATTTAAATAATTTCAAGTAAATCATTGACAAAAAGGTAATGCTAGGCCAATCGAAGCAAACACTGATATGGCTTGTGGTTTTAGAAGCTTGTTATATTGAACCAGTACTGTGTACTATGTTAATTATACAAATATGTTACTAATATGTTCAGCTCTGGCATTTGTATGTGTGCTTTATTGAAAGCTTCAACATGCTGTTTGTACAAGTTTAGAATTGATCATTAAAACTCACCAAGTCCAAATCCATAAAGTTTTAACATGATGGAATCCATTGCACCATCTGTAACACAAAATTGAATTTATGATTTTTCATCAAGATAATAATACAAAACAGGTTCTTCTCAAAAAATCATTTATTTAAACTTGTTAAAGATTAAATTTCAATATATTTTTCTTAGATGTTCAGATATCGCCCAAATAAAACAGTGATTCACAGCATCAGAACTGAAAAGGCTCTAAATAGACCTGAATGAAATCGTCAGAGTTGAAGGACTCAAGTCACGTGACTTGGCAATTTTTAGGTCCTAAAACTTGATTGACAGATAAAAGACTCGACTTGACTTTGACTTGGTATTCAGGACTTGAGACTTGACTTAGACTTCAGACAGATGACTCAAATGATTTTGAAGACTTTGAATGATTGATGATAGCAGCAAAAAGAGAACAGCGATATGCATGATCTGTGGATCATAATTCAGTTATGCAACCACCACCCCCAACTTCATTCCTTTAGCACAAAGCCCACAAAGAAAAGAATGCTGTGTCTTACAATCCACTCCGGCAACATTCAGTCAACTTGACCTACAATGTTCTCTAGAAATCTGATTTTAGAGATAAAACCAATCTGGAATTACAGAAATAAGGGCAAAACCAAAGCACTGTCCAAAGTCTTCGTCCAGATCCTCTCTGACAAACTTTAGTCTGGCTCTGATGTTGTGGATTGTTTTTATGTTAGTTTGTTTTTTGGTAGTTTAATTTTTAATGGTTTTTGTTCGGTCAGTAAAAGTTCTCCCTGCTCACCTCCTATGAAAATCACAATTGTTGGGTCTCTATCTGATGGTAGATGCTGTACTTTGACATCAGCTGTGGTGAGAAACTCATTTCAGGAGACTTCTTCACTCATCTAGTGGTTTCTGCTCTTGGGTTGAGCTAGCTAGGACGGTCTAAACTGGCGATGCTGGCAGTTGTTTATTTAGCAGATAGGGGAATGGTGGATTTCTGACTGTTCTGAGATTTTTTAAACCCCTTCCCAGAATCATCTGCATCTACAGCCTTCAGAGAGCTCTTCATCGCCACTGTCTTTTAGCTGATTTGAATGTGGAAACTGGAGTTAGAGCATTATAACTTTGAATCACTTGACTTGGGACTTGCTTGACTTGACTTGAAAGCAGGGACTCAACTTGGCTGGAATTTTAACAGGGTAACAGCAGAATTTGGGACTTGTCAGGGAGAAACAACAGAATAGAGATATTCAGAAATGATGGGGAAAAATAATCTTTCTTAAAGTTTCATCTTTCATCTTTAACCTCCCTATCCCTGTTTTTGTCCTGTGGTTCTACTTCCTCCCCCTGTTTTTGTATTCACTGCTTGTGTTTTTGGGTTCTTGTTAGCTTCCCTGTCCTGTTTTACAGTCAGTAAGTTCTCCTCCTGAGCCAGGCTCCATAGTTTTGTAGATTTATCCTGTCCCGTTTTGTTTTATGTCCTTTTCTCCCTTTTGCCGAGCTCCGACTCCTCCCAGTGCGAGGTTTGTAATTTTGCCCGGTCCTGCCTACAAGTTCGTTTTTTTTTTTTACCTGTCTTGTCCCTTAGTTTGCTGCTACCTTGGGTTCTCCTATCTTGTTTGTCCACCTCTTGTGTACACACCCTTTGTTAGGTCTTTTCTTGTTTTCACTGCCACGCCTAACCCAGCATGACACGTTTTACCATGCGGGTCAAACCAGGTCACACTTTACCTTCTTAGCTTTTGACACTAACAGATATTTTGACCAGGGTATCAACCAACATTTTGCATTTTCATTTTAATTCTTGAAAAATGTAGTTTGGTTTCATGTTTTGGTGAAAGGTAAATGTTTTGGTCTCCGTATTGACTTGTGTTTAGTAGAGTCTAAGATTAGAGGTAACCTTGAATGTGTAGTCTATTCAAACTAGCTGAGGTTATTCCTGATTAAATAACGAAGCATGTTTGTAAGTCGCTCTGGATAAGAGCATCTAAATGCCCTAGATGTAAATGTAAATGTAAAATTGCTGTACAGGAACCCTTCATTGAAGGAAGAGTGGCTCCAGGTTAATGTAGCAGACAGAGGAAAAAAACATCTACATTAAGTAGTTGTAGTTGACTTACCTTTTTCAGAAGTGCTACTGATTTCTGTGTCCTGCTCTGTGTCTGCAGTTCTTCCTGTCTGCTGTATTTATACGATCATTCTTGTCCACATTCAGCTTTCACTTTCAGTGACAGTCGATGGGGGTTGGGTTCTAATGTTGTTTTGTGTAAAACCCATTTACGGGAATCTAAAACTGAAAGTAAGTCTGAGGCAGTGCAGAAACACTCCATAGAGTGTGGACATGGGGTGGACACGCAAGTCTCACTGTGATATTATGGGATATAAATGAATTAAGAACACTATTGCTTATTAATGCATACCACAACATAGCAACTAGTCCAACTAGTCCATCTGAAAACCATTCAGCATCATGCAGTGTAACACAGCAGCGTTAGCTTATCATTAGTCTACCTATTAAAATGTCCCACAGCTGTCTGTTTTATTCTGGAAACAAAGTGACTGACCTGCTCCTTGATCCTCCTGCTTCGGTAGATCTTAGTCAAGTCTCGGTGTGTCATTATGCACACTTGGTCCACTCTTGTCATGAAAACCACATGTGGAATTCCTGCAGCAGAGGAACGTGAGCTCTTACTGATCAGCGGCAGAACCACGAGTGGCAGCATATCTCTGCAGATTTTATTTAATGGCAGGAATGTTCAGAAAGAAGGACTTTGGCCTTCTAGTGAGAGATACAAGCTATCCTGAGCTGTCCTACAAGTGTTCAGACCTCAGACACACACCACAACGGCTGCACTTGTTAATAAGCAGTAATTAAATAACACTTCTAATGTTTCCTTTGAAGTAAATGACATATGTATGTAAAAGTGAGCTCACCTAATTTACTGGCTGCTGCTCTGATGGTCTTCATTTTCTGAATGACTTCATCGCTCATTAGTGATATTTTGTCTGCTGGAATCACGCTCACTAGACAGTGAATCCTATCGTTCAGAGTGGGGTTCAGGATGTAGTGTCTGTTGTCTTTATCTATTGGAGCATGAGGATGAAACTAAACATAAGAGGAAAATACAGAAAATTAAACCTTCTGTTTTAATTGTAATTTCATTGTATTTCATTTAGTGTGTGTGTGTTTTTCTTACTGTGTAGTTGTTGGGTATGTGGCCCTTTAACACACTCATGATGTCATCTGGGTGCATCCTATATGACTGCCCCTGTTCTAGACCCATCAAATTATAGAAGGCAAAAGGTAGGTTCCTGATATTGTACTTCTCAAACTGTAAATAATAATAATAATAACAACAATAATCAAAATGGGTTTTAATAGTAAGTGGTTTTACTAAAACTAGTGCACACAAGCAATTCCATCATCTTCAGTACATCCCGTTTATGCACATTTTTGAACGCTGCCACAATAGAATACATAGTAATAATAGTCTTTTTTTAGCCAAACAAGAGTGTCCTCACCCCTCTGGTAAAACTCATGCATGTTAAATCAGCAGTCGGACAGTGGATGTGGGGATGTCCTTCAAAGATGGTGTGGATGGTGTTTATAATGCTGGATTTCCCTGACCCAACTGGTCCATACAGAAGAAAGCGGAGCTCTCTGATGTCCCCGCTGCAAATTCTGAAGGACTTTAGGGCGTTGATCATTGGATCTTGTCTAAGAGGGTAAAGAAATAGTTCATAGTACCATAAACGAAATTTAGGCCCTGAGTTAGTTCAGTCCAGAGAAGAGAAAAGTCAAGCCGAGTCCTAAACTTTAAGTTCTAACCAAGTCAGAATAGATTCTTAATATTTTATAGTAAAGATTGTTTAAGTTACAGATGAACACAACCCTGGCACTGAGTGTAAATAATGGTTTATGGTAGAGCTGCAGAATCATCTGCAAAGTTGTACAAAAGATATTTTAGTCTGCTTATTCTGGTAGAAAACTAACCTGAGTTTACCAGTTTCTCATTGAGTTCTGACACCCTGAACGTGTGATTAACACTAATAGCCTGTTTTAACACTAATTGTCTTAATCTGAACAGGATTTCATTAACAGGATTTCTTTGGCATCATAATTACAACAAATCAAAGTAAAATTTAAAAAATAAAAACTGACACCAGCCATCAGAAATCAACGATTAGCTGCCTGATTAGAAACTTACTGAAAATAAAATTGTAAAGTAACCAGCACTGCTCTCAGCGGACCACATACACACACGCTTAAACTACACACACATGTTCAGGGAACAGAGTGTAAAATACTATGTGGAATACCCCCCCCCCCCCCCCCCATGTGCAATTAAGTCATTTGCAATTACCTGTAAATAATATTGTTATTGCTTTTTTAATTCTTATTTATATTGTGTATATAGTGTAAATTATTTATCTACACTATAAATCCCTTTCTGCTGTGACACTGACTAATAAAGAATTATCTTATCTTATTATCTTATCTTATCTTAACGAGCCTTTTCTGATTTTTTAAATGTGAAATTTAGGGAATAGAAGTAAAACGTGTTAAGTGAATGAAATACTCAAGTAAAGGATTGATACTTTAAAATCTACTCATATACTGTAACAAAGTACTTGTACGTCTTCACTGTATACTTCAAAATGATATATTATGAAAAAACATCAGGCAAAAACTTTGGAAACACGTGATTTTGACAGTCATCATTAGATGCATTCCAACATTCGCCTACATATCTGTTAAACGTCACTCAATTTTGGGTTGAAAAGCCATCAGTTGGCATCTTTTCATGTAGTCTTGGTGGTTCTGATGTAATATTTTGGATATACGTTATCCTGTTGTAGAATCTTCCCTCTTTTCAGCTTCAGCCAGTGCAATACTGCCAATGCCACTGGTGATCTTTCAAATTATGGGAACTCATGGGAAGTCCTCTGAGAATTGTTTTGCAGGTTTCTTGCTGATCTAGTCTTGACCTCCACAGATCCCCTAAACGGTCATAATCAAATCCACGCTGTAGAAACCACAAGCTGAAAACACCGCGCTATCTTCCTACAGCTTTCCCGTACCTCGTGGGAATTTGGATAACTTTTATTTTCAGATCTTTAAACAGTTGCTTAAAGGAGCTTACTGAGCACATAGGACTTCCAACACATAGGATGTCGAATCTTTTGCACAGGTCATGTTTATGATTTATTTTTTTGAATGTTTTAAAAAAGAGTAAGGGTGCATTAGGATTTGCTAGAAATATTGCTGTATGTTTGCGTAGCTACAGAGGCTGGGTTTACTACTTCACGTTATTTGCACTTATGTTTGTTAAAATATTTTATCTGCTTTCTTTGAGCATCATTTGGAAATGTTCAGTGAATTTAACATTTTGGAAAAATAAAACATGTTAAATATTGCTGCTGAAACCATGTATTTCCATTTTTTTTTGTTTTGTTTGTTTTTACTTTTTGAACCCTGTAGCTGCTTCTGTACACTGTGTAAATAATTCTGGATGAACGGACCACTAGAAATCCTCTAAATGACTCTTACATTGACTTCCATTTTTGCCTTCTCCAGTAAAATCCCCATTTTGGAGATCCATGTTTTTCATTGGACAGTGATGAGATGCACTTTGTACAAGCCACATTTCATCTTTCATTTTTTTCCCAAACATCTTAAGCTCTTATGTGAAAGAGTGACAGTGGACTTACTTCCATTGGACGATCCTCCATTCGTCAAGTTCTGTAAGACAAACGTTCTTGAGTTTTTGCAGCTTTTTCTAAGAAATGGTTTAGTTTGGGGTCATTTATCACAATGTTGGTCCCTATTACTAAACATGGTCCATTGCTGTCCATTACTGATGCTTCACTGTGATCTTCATTTATTCTCAATTTAGATCTATGAGCCATCAGTTAAGGTGTGAATAAGTTCTTTAGAATTCCTACATACCAACAAGGACCATGGCAGAGCATGAGGCACTACCCCATCGGTTCTGTATGGTTACAGTGTAGTTCCCTTCATCTTCCATCTCAGCCTTCTTGATTTGCAAGAAAACTGTTTTGCCATCCTTTCCGGTTCTGTGTTTGCCCTCCACACAGTACAGTTTCTGGATGTTTTTCTGCCATGTTACAGTAAAGTCTTCTGTGTTTGTCTCACAGCAAAGAGTGAACTCTTGACTTGCTTATCAGCCAAAACAGTGACGAATTCCACTGGAAACAGAAGGATGAGATTGTTAGAAAAGGATACCTGTTCAGCAGGGACCTGATTTGTATAGGGACATTTCTAAAGTGCTGGGAAGTGTTTGACAAGTCTATTAAGTGGATTATTGATGTTTTAGAGGGGGCGTTTTGGCTCATTTTATTTAGACCTCCAACAAACACAACGGCTACTTTGGGAGAATAGAAAAGTGAGGCTAAAAAGGCTAAAACCAGCTAGAAGCTGACCTACTCCACTGGCTACAATCTCTTTATTCCTACAGTTATAATTGTTAGTTGGTCCAATTATGTTTGAGATTGTAAATGAGATTTATTGAGAGTTAATGCATTGAAAGTCGACACTTTAAAAGTCGACAGTATTTCATAATGCTTGAGGAAGTAAAATGACATAAAATTAAAAAAACTATATTAAAAAAAATGTGTCACTGTCCAAATACGTATGGACCTGATAGGACTTATGTCCTGAACACTGCTTTAAAAATGAAGCCTTCAATAGAAAGCCTTATGAATTCTTATGTGCTATTTTTTACTTTTTACAAAACATTGAGAATTATTATAAAAAGTTATGAGTGAAAGAAGTACATTTTTTTACAAAAAAGCAAAAACAAAATCTGTTTATTTAGCTTAACCGCCCCCACAATGCTAACTGCACACCAACAGGACTGCAAAAATAATGCAGAAATAATTACAGTAATACAGAAATAGTTACAAAAAAATATGTTTGCTTCTGTTTGTTCTTGTTACAGTTTTAAGCTAAAATACCAGAAAGTACTAATTTCTTAGGGTAATTTTCATCTTATCTGAATGATTTAAAACAGCTGTAATTTTTGGACAGGCTGGGGGGAAATCAGTGAGTTTCATTCTGAAGCAAAATAATAGGGGTTTAAAACAACATCTGAGCATTTCCCCCCTCAATCAAAATCACATACTTACTATTTACACATCAGACAACTTATATTCTCTGACACTTTTAACCAACAAACCAATGACCCAGAGCAAATCTGTCAGCTAACTGAACCCGTGTGGTGGCCAGGCTTTGGTTTTTAAACTGAATTTGTGTACCACATGCTGGACACTTCTCATAAGGACCTATTTTGTGTACATGTGACTTTTAAAAGTGTGTTTGTTTTGTGGCTATACATACAATTCTATTTTTTTATTATTTTTTATTACATTTGAGGTCTTCATAGAAAGGGACAAAAAGTCTTCAGATCAAAAATCTGTAGACAAACTTGTAGATTATGTTATAATAATAACGTCTTAACCAGTTAACCAAACCAAAGTAGACATTTTACTCAATATTTGTTGTTATATTGTGAATTTATTGTGTTTCATAACATCTGTAACATCTATAATTGTTTGTTAAAAGGTAGTTATTACTCTGTGATCCTGATTTTAAGGCGTGTAAAAGTACAGCTAACTATATTTAAGTCTGGACCATAAAAAGTTGGAAATCTGGAAGCCAAATTAGTTCATATTTTATGTTTGGTTGCAAGCTTACAAGTTTGTATTGGATCATTTAAACTTACTTAGTGTTGGAGGGCGGTGACCTGTGTAATTGGAGACAAAAAGAATATTAGTATATACAGAACAAATAAGCTTTTATACCATAGAAACCCACTTGGACATTTAGGCTATGCTTTATTTGACAGTTTTTATTGTTTTAATTTTAGAGTCACACAAAAAAATTACAAAAAAAAAAAAAAAAAAAAAATCAAAATGATTAACTGGTAAAATTGTGTTCTTGGGTTTTTATTTAACATTTTTTCTTTTCTCTTATCTCAGATGACCAATTCAGAAAGAGGATATGCAAGTTTGTTTGCTTAATTGTACAGCATTTTAGTACAATTTATTATTTACTTATTTTATTTTCCAGCTACCAACTTGTTACTCCAAATAATGATGCAATTATGCAACATTTTATGTGCTTTTTATAGACAGAACCTGTTGGGCATTAGAGTGTAATTTTATTAGACTATTGGGATACCTACCATACTACCGTACTTTACCCTTCAAAAACCTTCTACCCTACAAAGCACTTTGCAGTTTGCACTGTGCATTTTTCCATATACACCCACTTGATTTATAGAACCTATATATCTAGTATTTTGAAGGTTGTGTCTGAGATATACCTGATTAATACCTAGATATTGAGGGACCGTAAAAGTAAGGATTACTTAAATTTATTGTAAAATGTGTTTAAAAATGAGATAATCCAATATACTGAAATATCCTACAACAAACACTCAGCACATACAGTCGGGTCCATAAGTTTGACACAGCAACTGAAGGCGGTTATTCATCTCCAAACAAGAATTAAAATGCTTCCTACAGTTATAATTGTCAGTTTGTTCAATTATTTTTTAGATTTTAAAAGAGATTCCTTAAGAGTCATGTAAAAGCTGAAAACGTTTTAAAAGTCTACACTTTAAAAGTCGACCCTTTATTTCAAAATGCTTGAGGAGGTATACAGAGGCAAAATTACATAAAATAAAGAAAGAAAGAAATGTGTCACTGTCCAAATACTTATGGATCTGACTGCATGTCCTGAACACTGCTTTAAAAATGAACCCTTCAATAGAAAGCCTTATGCATTATTATGTGCTATTTTTACTTTTTTTAAAACATACAAAATAATAAGTATATTTTTGCATTTTAAGTTATGAGTGTAATCAGTATGTTTTTTCATAGAAATAATAGAATAAAAACAAGAGAACTGAACTTTTATTTTAGTATACATCACAAAATTCTTAGGATACTAGTACCTAGTGAGATGCTAGGCCTGTTCTTGCCATGGTCTTCACAGTTCCCTGAGGTAAACTGTATATTGTTATTGTAATATTGTTATTGTTTTTTTATTTTTATTGTTTATATAGTGGTAATTTATTTACATTTACATGTAACTGAGTGTCTTGCTATCCATTTCTGCTGTGACACTGAGAATTTCCTAATAAAGGATTATCTTATCTTATCTTATCTTAAACATCATCTGTAGAAATTCTGGGGATAGAGCAGTGCAGCAAGACGACCCAAGAATCGAAGAGAACTGGATTGTTTGCAGGAGGTCCCAAAAGGGGGGACTGGGATATTCTCAAATGCATTCGTATCTGGACCTTTTCCCTATTTTGTTATTTTAAAGCTGTGAACTATGGAAATAAAAAAAAAAGTCTTAATAATATGTAAATAAATAAATAAATATATATATATATATATATATATATATATATATATATATATATATATATAATAGGATATGTTGAATATATTTAATAAAGGATACTGAATCCTAGCAGGAAATCACTGAAATACTCCCTGGTCAGGGCCTACACCCATCCCTCGGGTGCTATTTAGCACAGCCGATTGTCCGAACATGTATGTTTTTGGGATGTGGGAGAAAAACTGAGCTCCTTTAGGAAACCTACGCAGACCCGGAGTACAAAACACACGCAAAGAATCACCTGGTTCAGACGCTGCTGCTGAGCTCCGAGTCCTTCCTTCTCTGTGTGGCGCACTGTGTCTGCAGCTCTTCCTGTTTGCTGGGTTTATTTGAGATGACTCATTCACTTTCACTTTCAGAGGCTGTATGTGGGGGGGGGGGGGTCTAATGTTGTTTTGTTGAAACTGAAAGGAAAGGAAGTCTGAGGCAGTGCGGAAAAACCTCATAGTCCTCAGAGGAGCTTGATGCTAGACTGTGAGATGAACACTGAAGTCCTACTCTGATGGACTGGAGTATAAATGCAGACACAGCAAAGAGACTAGACGGTCAATCATGCCACTCAGGACCGAGGTCACACTGTCACGGCTACTGTATGTGCATGAGCAGATGCTTAGTGTGGGTTTTTATATGTGCTGTAGACACCATAATAATCCATTAACTACTAGCTCAGTTATCTAAATGATTCATATATTTACCATATTAATAAAGTGCATTAATAACTCAATGTATAATCTAGCACAGTGTCTCTCAACCCTGGTCTCTTTAGTGGTGTTTTGATGTCTCTGTTTTAGAGGCACTATCGCCCCCTACAGGGCTAGCATGCTCACTCAAATGTTTGCGTCTCAGTGTGGATGGAAATATTTGTAAAATCTTTTATTATTAAATTTAAAAATGCCCCGATATTTGTGGACAGGGCCTTAGTGCTTTTGTTGCTTTGACTAACATAACATGTATGTTATGTATATCCATTAATTACTAGCTCATCTATCTAGAAAGTTCTGCATGTTTTCCATGTTAATAAAATGCATTATTAACTTAATCTATAGTCTATGTCAGTGTTTCTCAACCCTGGTCCTGCTTCGTGTTTTTTTTGCTGCCTCTTCTTCATATCCATTTTGTGGTAGGCTGCGGTAACCACAAACTCAGCTAGCCTTTATTGGACATGTGTGTATCCCACCCTGCAAAAACTAATTTTAAGGAGGCAGCACCACCACCCCTGCAAACCCCTGCACAACCCCCTCCTTATATGTAAATGAATTAAAATATAAGCTTTCAAAATAAAGTCATATTATTTTATTGAACAACAATAGAGCATCAAAGCTAGCAGCTAGTTTAAATAACGTTAGCTATGCTAGTGATAGAATGACACCTATACACTCAATTTTACAGTATTATAACCACCAGGGTCAATAGAACAGTCATTGCTGCGAAGGTTAGCTGTAAGGTCAGCTGTATATCCTGTTGCAAGGAAAAACACTGATAGGTCTACTGAGCACAAAGGGATGCTCTTTGTGGCACTCTCTGAAAAATCTTATCTAGGCTGGTCAACCAAGCTAAAGGACCTGCTGGCTCTGAAACATCATCTAGGCTGGTCAACCAGGATAAAGGACCTGCTGGATGACAGCCAGTACAGGCCTGCACATGCCAACCTCTGCTAAACTACCCCAATGTGCTTCTCTATTGGTCATTTATTATGAAGTTTTCTTCAACATATCAGGTTTTTTCTCATGAATGTAAATATTGGTTGGTTTTTTTTACTGTCTTAAATCTACAGCCAAAAAAGTTCTGCACATGCATGTCTATGCATATTGTGTTTATACTGCTGTATAAAAGATGTAGATGTCTTGTTGGATGCGCTGTGTTTTTTTTCTGAGCCAATGCATGAGTTTAGTGAGAGCACAGTCAGACTAATGACTAATAGCACATGGGCAATCTGTTGCTTATGTTCTGATTCATGACATTAACAGAACTCAGAACTACATTTACATCACATTAAGAAAATACAGCAACATCACTGAGGCGTCATCAATAGAGAAATGTACAGCCACACACAGACCATTTTTAAATAGTACTGTATATTTTCACAGACTGGCCACTTTATGGGAAACTCCTATGTTATAGCTGCACTCCTGTGATAGCTGGCTTCTACATTCTAAGCCAAAAAGCGATCTATATATTACTGGAAATTACAGCAGAGATAAATATGTTAAGCAATGACTGAATGAAAGAAGACATGTCAAGTTAACGTGTAACATTAAGATTGGCAGAAATCAAATTGGGAACATCACATTTCCTCATTCTCATTCTACAGTTTTCTGCTGGTTGGAATTCCTCTTCAGAAAGTCGTCAGCTGAATGCACAATCTGTGTGAAGGCTTCCAGCATCAGGCAGTTCAGCTGCTCATTGGGTTTGGTCTCCTCGTGGTAGTTCTTCACCGGGAAGATGCAATTCATCGTGACGCCCAGTTTGTTGCTGCACTCAGTCATCTGCAGACACAGTGGTGTTAGTCACTGTGTATCTGTTGAACTGGTCAATGGCATCATAAAACACTATAATACACACTGTGAGCAAAGTGCCTGACCTTCTCCTTGATCTTCTTGCTTTTGTAGAGCTTAGTCAAGTCACGCTCTGTAATGGTGCACGCCTTGTCCACTCTGGTCATGAAAACCACTTGAGGAATTCCTGCAGATCACAAGTGTGTGTTAGTGGTCTTCTGAAGCTTCACTTTGCCAGATATAAGTTCTTTGAAAATGTAGTCTCATACAAAAACAGCATTTTTGGTCACTGAAAACATAGGTTTCTGTGTTTTCAGACAGTCTACAGTCTTAAGGAAAGACAGCCTGTGTAAAAGACTCTGAAATACAGCTGATGACTAAGTCGTTTCTTGTTTAGAAGTAACTTTAGCTCTGTATTGTTCATTAAACTGTAGACCTCTGTAGGGTGGAAAGATCTGAGTGTTGGATGTTCCGGAGATAGTGGTGGAACCATGGAAATACACTGTCTGTAAACCCTCAGCAGATACCTGGGCTTTCCTAAAGCTTTTATTTTCTGGCAGGAGTTTTTCTAATAAGAAACCTTCTCAAAACACAGTGATTGCAAACACCACAACTGCCTTTGTAAAGATCAGTATCTCAATCAATGTGTGTTTTTATATTATTATATTATTACTATAATGATTATTATATTTTTGTTTTATTGCTGATGTAATGTCCTGTACATATAGATTTTTTGACAGCTGTGTCACGGTTTGAAGGGGTTGGAGACAGAGGCGGACGTACACACAGGATCTCTTAAAATAAAACAAACAGAAACCAAACAAGCACTAAGATTACCAAATAAACAATACCAGAATCACACAAACAGGCCAAAGCAAAAAACCATGAAACCAACATGAACACACACCAACTTGGACATGCACACGCACAAGACCAGACAAGGGACGACCGAAACAAAGGGGTTACTTATACAGAGGATATTGAGAAACACCTGGGGGTAACAAGGGGGCATGGTTACAAAGGAGACACTGGTGGAAACACTAATGGGCAGGTGTGGCTAGGACAGACAAGACAGAACACAGCCAGACATGACAGAACAGGACAAGCTGACTTTGTCTTTGAAAAGTGAGCTCACCTAATTTACTGCCTTCTGCTCTGATGTTCCTCATTTTCTGGATGACTTCATCGTCCATTCTAGAAATTTTGTCTGCTGGAATGACGCTCACTAGACAGTGAATCTTATCGTTCAGAGTGGGGTTCAGGATGTAGTGTTTGTTGTCTTCATCAATTGGGTCATGAGGTTTAAACTAAGAGAAGAAAAAGAAAACTTTACTGAAACAACATCAGCAACCAAGGATTGACTGTTATATTTCATGTAGTGTGTGTGTGTGTGTGTGTGTGTGTGTGTGTGTGTTGATCTTACTTCATAGTTGCTGGGAACATGGCCTTTAAAAGCACTGATGATGTCATCAGTGTGCACCCCCTTTAACTGGTCCTTTTCCAGACCCATCACATCATAGAAGGTGAACGGTACATTCCCGACATTGTACTTCTCAAACTGTAAATAATAATAATAATAATAGTAATTATAATATTTTTTTTTCTAAATCAGCATTGAGAAGCATTTAGAACAAATATTCCTTTCTCACTCTTCAGAAAAACTGAAAGAGTGAACCTACCTACACCAAAAACCAGACAGCTGTGAAAGGAAGGCTAAGTACAGGTGGAAGCAATGATGAGTAGCAGGACTAAGGAGGACACAGGAGAGGGTGGGTTCCCAAAGCCCCAGTTATGTTACATCGAATCTCCACCATCTAGGCCCCCTCCATCACACGATGCTACCAACACTGAGAGGGTGAAGGCTAACATGTGGTCTGTCTGAGATCTGTGAAGTCAGTCACTGCAACCAAACATAAGTTTGAGTGTCCTCACCTTTGTGGTGAAACTCTCGCCTGTTACATCTGTAGCAGTCAGACAGTTGATGAACTGATGTCCTTCAAAGATGGTTTTGATGGTGTTTACGATGCTGGATTTCCCCGCCCCGACTGGTCCATGCAGAAGAAAGCGGAGCTCCCTGACGTCCGGATTGCTAATTTTAAAGGCCTTTAGGGCGCTGATCATTGGATCTGGTCTAAAAGGGTAAACAAAAAATTCTTAGTACCATGAAGTTGAGAAGTGTTCAGTTTGCAGCTCTTCATAGAGTCCAGTCAGTTTCTAATGTATATTTTGGATCATTCTGGTATTGTAGAAGTCACCCTCTTTTCAGATTCAGCCTTTTAACAGATGGTTTGAAATTTGTATCCAGGATTTGCCGGTATTTTGTAGAATCCATTCTTCTTTCCCCCTGAGCAATACTCCCAATGCCACTGATGGCAACACAACCCCAAAGCAAGATAGATCCACCCTCATTGCCTCTTTGCCTCTTTTCAGTTGGCAGGGTGTTCTATTCACAAAACCAAAGTTCCTTCTTTTTCTACAGATGTCTCTTTCTGTTTGTGCAAGCAATGCTGCACAATTGAACAGTGCACCACCCTCTTGACTCAGCTACTGCAATTCTTGCCAGTTCTCTATGAGAGTTTCCTTCCAGAGCTCATCTTGACCTCCACAGTTCCCCTGAACTGCAAGCTGAAAACACTTGGCTTTGTTTTAGTACTCTTTACTCAGAAGACTGGAGGAAAAGACTGTTAGCACAACATTTGAAAAGTCAGTGACTTTATCAAGCTTGGAAATTTGATTCAGCTGACCGTTCCTAATTACAGTTGGTGACAAGCCTCAGGTCTGGTTTGCTAATCGAAGTCTGAGACCTTGCCAGATCATTTGTAATGTTTTTTTTATTGATTATGTTTTGAAAAACAGGGTAACTTCAAACAATCTCATGTTAAAGAATGACTTACTTCCACTGGACGGTCCTCCATTCATTGATTTCTGTAAGAAATGCATGATTTATTGTAGAAGTAAAAAACTGAGAGAGTGGACCTACTTACACCTACTCTAGGTAATCAGTTATGGTGTGAATAAGTTCTGTAGAATTTCTACATACCAACAATGATCATGGCAGAGAATGAGGCGCTACCCGATGAATTCTGTATGGTTACAGTGTAGTTCCCTTCATCTCCCAGATCAGCCTTCTTGATTTCTAAGTAAATCGTTGTGTCACTTTTTACTGTTCTGTGTTTGCCCTCCACACAGCACAGTTTCTGGTCTTTCTTCTTCCATGTCACAGTTACATCTCTTGTGTTGGTCTCACAGCGAAGAGTGACATCTTCTCCTTCCTTGACTTGTTTATCAGCCAAAACGGTGACAAATTCTATTGGAAACAGAAGAAAGCGAAACTCATCCAGCAGGAAATGTTAATCTACAGATAAACATATTCAGTGTATCCTCATTCAGAGCAGTTTTTAAAACCTTTTGGGTCATGTGTCATTATTTTATAGTTTAACCACTGAATTGATGGAGGTGTTTTTATGGGACAGGGATTTGCTTAGATAGTTTAGATACTGGGTTAAATGTTTTTATTGGGTAGTTTTAGCAGTTGGGTAAAAGTCTGAATCATAGCAACAACCCAGCAGGCAGTTTTTTTTCCCCATCATAGTTTGTAAGGAGGCAGAAATGTATTTACTTTTAATTATACATTTAAATAATTTCAAGTAAATCATTGACAAAAAGGTAATGCTAGGCCAATCGAAGCAAACACTGATATGGCTTGTGGTTTTAGAAGCTTGTTATATTGAACCAGTACTGTGAACTGGTAGCTAAATTATGGTTGAATTGGTATTGGACCATTTACCATTTACTCACCAGGTGATGGTGTAATTGGACACATAAAGAATATTATTTATCAGGGAAAAATAAGCTTATGTAACATATAAGCTCACATCTCAAATTTCAATGATAATTGATTAAAGAACACACTTTCCAAATTATTTACTATTAACTATTTGTATTGAAGTAGGGTAAGAACTACAAGAGTTGCACTAGGCATGTTTAAAAAAGAGAAAAGTTGACCATGATGGACTTATTTGTCGCTTAGACAAACAAATGACAGCTCTACTCGTAATATCTGTTTGTAATCAGTTTGGATAAACAGAAAACTGCCCTCAAAATGAGTACTTTGCATTATTGTCCAGTCTGTATTAAACAGTAAAATCAACTGGAAGCTAAGTTAGTGTTGACTGGATGTTTAATTCAAAGCTTCTAAATATGTACAAGTCTGAATTTTATCTTTTAATCTTACCAGGTGATGGAGGGCGGTAAACTGTGTAATTGGAGACAAAAAGAATATTAATAATTAGAACAAATACAGCCCCATTGATGATATAAACCCACTTGCTCATTTAGACAAATTATTTTATAACCCCTTAAGTTGTAGGTATTACCAAGTATGAACTATTTTTATGACTCTACTAGAATTACTTTGGATGGCATGATTTTATAACTTATACTGAAATATCAAATAGCTTCTAGCTATTAACTGGCTGAATGAGTTACATGCTAAATGCTAAATTACACTGTAATGTCAGAGTACACTAGAGTAAACACACAGAATCTCACTATAGATAATTATTTAATACTAAGAGGTGATAAGTACCAACAAACAAAGCCCATATCTCTGCACAAAAGTAAGCAAAAAAACTAAATATAAAAAACAAATGTAATCGTTGAGGATCCAGTAAAACCAGTGAGAAAACAAGCAAGAACATTTGCAGACCAGATTCAGATTAGTGTGTAGGTAACATATATTACTCTTATATCATTAAGTAAAGTTGTCAGGGCATGAGGCCACACCCAACAGAAATAGAAATTTCTCTTGCAAATGCAATTAGATATAATGACCAAATACAGAATTTCATTAATAAATTACAAATCTTTCTAAATATTACCATTTTGTATAGCAGTTAGCATTTAAGTATAGCAGTGAATTTCCATGGGACCTTAATTTTTTCTCTGTTAAGTTAGTGTAGACTGTATGTTTGATTTAAAGCTTCAATGTACAAGTTTGAATTTTTGCTTTTAAACTTACCAGGTGATGGAGGGCGGTAAACTGTGTAATTGGAGACAAAAAGAATATTAATAATTAGAACAAATACAGCCCCATTGATGATATAAACCCACTTGCTCATTTAGACAAATTATTTTATAACCCCTTAAGTTGTAGGTATTACCAAGTATGAACTATTTTTATGACTCTACTAGAATTACTTTGGATGGCATGATTTTATAACTTATACTGAAATACCAAACAGCTTCTAGCTATTAACTGGCTGAATGAGTTACAAAACACAAAATGATGCTAAATTACACTGTAATGTCAGAGTACACTAGAGTAAACACACAGAATCTCACTATAGATAATTATTTAATACTAAGAGGTGATAAGTACCAAAAAACAAAGCCCATATCTCTGCACAAAAGTAAGCAACAAAACTAAATATAAAAAACAGATGTAACCGTTGAGGATCCAGTAAAACCAGTGAGAAAACAAACAAGAACATTTGCAGACCAGATTCAGATAAGTGTGTAGGTAACATATATTACTCTTATATCATTATATATCTTATATCTTATATCAAGTTGTCAGGGCATGAGGCCACACCCAACAGAAACAGAATTTCTCTTGCAAATACAATTAGATATAATGACAAAATACAGAATTTCATTAATAAAATACAAATCTTTCTAAATATTACCATTTTGTATAGCAGTTAGCATTTAAGTATAGCAGTGAATTTCCATGGGACCTTAATTTTTTCTCTGTTAAGTTAGTGTAGACTGTATGTTTGATTTAAAGCTTCAACATACAAGTTTGAATTTTATCTTTTAAACTTACCAGGTGATGGAGGGCGGTAAACTGTGTATTTGGAGAAAAAAAAAATTAATCTTAAAATGTAACAACATAAGCTCCATCAGACAAGCCCCGTATTTCATTTTAATTAGTTGAAGTTGAAGTCGAAAAGTCAAAATTTAGTATAATATATACTATAAAAGTAGAATGTTCTTTTTATAGTTTTTTTACAGGGTCCTTGGAGGCTTTACTAATTTACTTTTTTGCAAAAACACAGCATTTCAGTAAAATAACAAAATATAGATATTAAGAAGTAAATGAATGAATTTATTGAATTAATTAAGTGGTTTATTTAAACTTACCGGGTTTAGATTCCTCTCCTCCCATGTTTGAAGCTATGGAACTGGGGGAAACACATTATTATTAATTACAATCACAAATATTATTAAATAAATGTACCAGGATAGCCATTGAATTAAGCTGACAGAAGATGTGCCGCCCTATTCGGCATGGTTTATTTGCAAAATGCAACACTTGCTGCACTGCAGTCTAACCTAACATTGGCCATCGGTTGGATGGGTGCTGCTAAATTAGTGTTGGGTTCTTTGGTGAAAGAATGAAAACCTGAAGTTACAACATGCAAGCCATCCTAAAAGCATTCAAAGACATTCTGCAAGGAAGAGTGGGTAATAATCCCAGCAGGTTGATACAAAAATGTAGACAAGAAATAGCTGATTTACCCCTGTCAGAAGTGCTGCTGAGCTCCGTGTTCTTCTCTGGGTAATGCTCTGTGTCTGCAGCTCTTCTTGTTTGCTGCATTTATACGATCATTCCTGTCCACTTTCAGCTTTCACTTTCAGAGGCAGTTGATGGGTTGGGTTGGTGGATGAGAGGATCAAATGTTATTATGTAAATGACCCATTTCAGAGAAACTGAAACGGAAAGGAGACTGAGGCCGTGCAGAAAACACACCATAGTCCCAAGAGGGGTTTTATGTTCTACTGTGCAGCTCTGATATTATGGAAAATAACTACATTTAGAATGCTACTGCATAATGCATACACAGCATAGCAACTAGACCAGTTCACCAGTATCAGGCATGGCAATCATTGTTAATTATGCGTATAACTGTGTTATAATAGCAAAATTACTCCAATAGTTCACCCGATCTCCTAAATGCCCTGTTACCTTACTCTACTTTCACAAAACCCTGCTACACTACTCAAATGTACTACTCAATGCCCCATTCCTCCACCTCATCAGTCTACCCCATATCTTCAAAGCCCTATTACTCTACCCTATCTTCTCAACAGCCTTTTATGTTACCCCCATTTCATCAATGCCCCATTATTCCATTCCCATCCCATCAATGCCCTGTTACTTCACCCCATCTCCTCAACACCCCAATACTCCAACATTGGGCTGGATCAAGTGTGTTGGGAGCAGGGTAAGCATTAAAATGTGCAGGGCAGGGGGTTCTCCTGGACCAGGGTTGGAAACCATTGATGTGGAGTAACACAGTTACACAGTAGTCCTGTGTTAAACTACAAATGTGGCAGATTAAATTGAATTAGAATTGGTGGGCTTGTGGGAAATCCTGACCTGGACCTTGGAGGCATCGCTGTCTCAGTCTTTAGCCTGTTTTTCCGCTTTGTATCACTTTCTAGCGCTTATCTTTTATATCTGTTTAGTCATCTACTGCGTTGTACATTTACTAACTGTTTTTAGATTGTGATTACAGTCCACAGGTTAATCAACTGCAAGTGGTAAGTCACTACTTTATTATGGCTGTTGGGCTTTTTGAGTGTGCAAAGTGTGGTATGTTTAGTCTAGACCCTATTTCCACCGCAAGTGATAAGGATTGTGTTTGTACTAAATGTATGCTAGTTAGCTCTTTGTTGGACAAAGTGGAGCAGTTAGAGGTGTGCATCATGGGTTTACTAAAGAATAGAGAGCAATAGTCACTGGTAGCAGCCCTGGATGCCTTAGGGAGAGCTAGTAACGCTAGTTTGCCATCAGAAAAGCCATCAGTTGGAATCTTTTCATGTAGCTCTTGTTGGTTCTGATGTAATATTTTGGATATACGTTATCCTGTTGTAGAATCTTCCCTCTTTTCAGCTTCAGCCAGTGCAATACTGCCAATGCCACTGGTGATCTTTCAAATTATGGGAACTCATGGGAAGTCCTCTGAGAATTGTTTTGCAGGTTTCTTGCTGATCTAGTCTTGACCTCCACAGATCCCCTAAACGGTCATAATCAAATCCACGCTGTAGAAACCACAAGCTGAAAACACCGCGCTATCTTCCTACAGCTTTCCCGTACCTCGTGGGAATTTGGATAACTTTTATTTTCAGATCTTTAAACAGTTGCTTAGAGGAGCTTACTGAGCACATAGGACTTCCAACACATAGGATGTCGAATCTTTTGCACAGGTCATGTTTATGATTTATTTTTTTGAATGTTTTAAAAAAGAGTAAGGGTGCATTAGGATTTGCTAGAAATATTGCTGTATGTTTGCGTAGCTACAGAGGCTGGGTTTACTACTTCACGTTATTTGCACTTATGTTTGTTAAAATATTTTATCTGCTTTCTTTGAGCATCATTTGGAAATGTTCAGTGAATTTAACATTTTGGAAAAATAAAACATGTTAAATATTGCTGCTGAAACCATGTATTTCCATTTTTGTTTGTTTTGTTTGTTTTTACTTTTTGAACCCTGTAGCTGCTTCTGTACACTGTGTAAATAATTCTGGATGAACGGACCAATAGAAATCCTCTAAATGACTCTTACATTGACTTCCATTTTTGCCTTCTCCAGTAAAATCCCCATTTTGGAGATCCATGTTTTTCATTGGACAGTGATGAGATGCACTTTGTACAAGCCACATTTCATCTTTCATTTTTTTCCCAAACATCTTAAGCTCTTATGTGAAAGAGTGACAGTGGACTTACTTCCATTGGACGATCCTCCATTCGTCAAGTTCTGTAAGACAAACGTTCTTGAGTTTTTGCAGCTTTTTCTAAGAAATGGTTTAGTTTGGGGTCATTTATCACAATGTTGGTCCCTATTACTAAACACGGTCCATTGCTGTCCATTACTGATGCTTCACTGTGATCTTCATTTATTCTCAATTTAGATCTATGAGCCATCAGTTAAGGTGTGAATAAGTTCTTTAGAATTCCTACATACCAACAAGGACCATGGCAGAGCATGAGGCGCTACCCCATCGGTTCTGTATGGTTACAGTGTAGTTCCCTTCATCTTCCATCTCAGCCTTCTTGATTTGCAAGAAAACTGTTTTGCCATCCTTTCCGGTTCTGTGTTTGCCCTCCACACAGTACAGTTTCTGGACGTTTTTCTGCCATGTTACAGTAAAGTCTCCTGTGTTTGTCTCACAGCAAAGAGTGAAATCTTCTCCTACCTTGACTTGCTTATCAGCCAAAACAGTGACGAATTCCACTGGAAACAGAAGGATGAGATTGTTAGAAAAGGATACCTGTTCAGCAGGGACCTGATTTGTATAGGGACATTTCTAAAGTGCTGGGAAGTGTTTGACAAGTCTATTAAGTAGATTATTGATGTTTTAGAGGGGGCGTTTTGGCTCATTTTATTTAGACCTCCAACAAACACAACGGCTACTTTGGGAGAATAGAAAAGTGAGGCTAAAAAGGCTAAAACCAGCTAGAAGCTGACCTACTCCACTGGCTACAATCTCTTTATTCCTACAGTTATAATTGTTAGTTGGTCCAATTATGTTTGAGATTGTAAATGAGATTTATTGAGAGTTAATGCATTTTCATAACTATGACACTATTTCATAATGCTTGAGGAAGTAAAATGACATAAAATTAAAAAAAAACTATATTAAAAAAAATGTGTCACTGTCCAAATACGTATGGACCTGACAGGACTTATGTCCTGAACACTGCTTTAAAAATGAAGCCTTCAATAGAAAGCCTTATGAATTCTTATGTGCTATTTTTTACTTTTTACAAAACATTGAGAATTATTATAAAAAGTTATGAGTGAAAGAAATACATTTTTTTTACAAAAAAGCAAAAACAAAATCTCTTTATTTAGCTTAACCGCCCACAATGCTGACTGCACACCAACAGGACTGCAAAAATAATGCAGAAATAATTACAGTAATACAGAAATAGTTACAAAAAAATATGTTTGCTTCTATTTGTTCTTGTTACAGTTTTAAGCTAAAATACCAGAAAGTACTAATTTCTTAGGGTAATTTTCATCTTATCTGAATGATTTAAAACAGCTGTAATTTTTGGACAGGCTGGGGGCTACCTCAGGAAATCAGTGAGTTTCATTCTGAAGCAAAATAATAGGGGTTTAAAACAACATCTGAGCATTTCCCCCCTCAATCAAAATCACATACTTACTATTTACACATCAGACAACTTATATTCTCTGACACTTTTAACCAACAAACCAATGACCCAGAGCAAATCTGTCAGCTAACTGAACCCGTGTGGTGGCCAGGCTTTGGTTTTTAAACTGAATTTGTGTACCACATGCTGGACACTTCTCATAAGGACCTATTTTGCGTACATGTGACTTTTAAAAGTGTGTTTGTTTTGTGGCTATACATACAATTCTATTTTTTTTATTATTATTTATTACATTTGAGGTCTTCATAGAAAGGGACAAAAAGTCTTCAGATCAAAAATCTGTAGACAAACTTGTAGATTATGTTATAATAATAACGTCTTAACCAGTTAACCAAACCAAAGTAGACATTTTGCTCAATATTTGTTGTTATATTGTGAATTTATTGTGTTTCATAACATCTGTAACATCTATAATTGTTTGTTAAAAGGTAGTTATTACTCTGTGATCCTGATTTTAAGGCATGTAAAAGTACAGCTAACTATATTTAAGTCTGGACCGTAAAAAGTTGGAAATCTGGAAGCCAAATTAGTTCATGTTTTATGTTTGGTTGCAAGCTTACAAGTTTGTATTGGATCATTTAAACTTACTTAGTGTTGGAGGGCGGTGACATGTGTAATTGGAGACAAAAAGAATATTAGTATATACAGAACAAATAAGCTTTTATACCATAGAAACCCACTTGGACATTTAGGCTATGCTTTATTTGACAGTTTTAATTTTAGAGTCACACAAAAAAATTACAAAAAAAAAAATCAAAAATCAAAATGATTAACTGGTAAAATTGTGTTCTTGGGTTTTTATTTAACATTTTTTCTTTTCTCTTATCTCAGATGACCAATTCAGAAAGAGGATATGCAAGTTTGTTTGCCTAATTGTACAGCATTTTAGTACAATTTATTATTTACTTATTTTATTTTCCAGCTCCCAACTTGTTACTCCAAATAATGATGCAATTATGCAACATTTTATGTGCTTTTTATAGACAGAACCTGTTGGGCATTAGAGTGTAATTTTATTAGACTATTGGGATACCTACCATACTACCGTACTTTACCAATCAAAAACCTTTTACCCTACAAAGCACTTTGCAGTTTGCACTGTGCATTTTTCCATATACACCCACTTGATTTATAGAACCTATATATCTAGTACTTTGAAGGTTGTGTCTGAGATATACCTGATTAATACCTAGATATTGAGGGACCGTAAAAGTAAGGATTACTTAAATTTATTGTAAAATGTGTTTAAAAATGAGATAATCAAATATACTGAAATATCCTACAACAAACACTCAGCACATACAGTCGGTTCCATAAGTTTGACACAGCAACTGAAGGCGGATGTTCATCTCCAAACAAGAATTAAAATGCTTCCTACAGTTATAATTGTCAGTTTGTTCAATTATTTTTGAGATTTTAAAAGAGATTCCTTAAGAGTCATGTAAAAGCTGAAAACGTTTTAAAAGTCGACCCTTTATTTCAAAATGCTTGAGGAGGTATACAGAGGCAAAATTACAAAAAAAAAAAAAAAAAAAGAAATGTGTCACTGTCCAAATACTTATGGACCTGACTGCATGTCCTGAACACTGCTTTAAAAATGAACCCTTCAATAGAAAGCCTTATGCATTATTATGTGCTATTTTTACTTTTTTAAAAACATACAGAATAATAAGTATATTTTTGTATGTTAAGTTATGAGTGTAATCAGTATGTTTTTTCATAGAAATAATACAATAAAAACAAGAGAACTGAACTTTTATTTTAGTATACATCACAAAATTCTTAGGATACTAGTACCAAGTGAGATGCTAGGCCTGTTCTTGCCATGGTCTTCACAGTTCCCTGAGCTAACCTGTAAATAATATTGTTATTGCTTTTTTACTTTTATTGTTTATATAGTAGTAATTTATTTACATTTTTGTAACTGAGTGTCTTGCTATCCATTTCTGCTGTGACACTGAGAATTTCCCCACTGTGGGACTAATAAAGGATTATCTTATCTTATCTTATCTTAAACATCATCTGTAGAAATTCTGGGGATAGAACAGTGCAGCAAGACGACCCAAGAATCGCAGAGAACTGGATTGTTTGCAGGAGGTCCCAAAAGGGGGGACTGGGATATTCTCAAATGCATTTGCTTCTAGACCTTTTCCCTATTTTGTTATTTTAAAGCTGTGAACTATGGAAATAAAAAAAAGTCTTAATAATATGTAAAAAAACAAAAAAACAACAAAATAAACCCAAAACATATATATATATATATATATATATATATATATATATATATATATATGAAAAATATATAATATATATAATATATATATATATAATATATAAAATAGGATATGTTGAATATATTTAATATAGGATCCTGAATCCTAGCAGGAAATCACTGTTTGCAAAACAGGAATACTCCCTGGTCAGGGCCTACACCCATCAAAATAAAGGGTGCTATTTAGCACAGCCGATTGTCCGAACATGTATGTTTTTGGGATGTGGGAGAAAAACTGAGCTCCTTTAGGAAACCTACGCAGACCCGGAGTACAAAACACACGCAAAGAATCACCTGGTTCAGACGCTGCTGCTGAGCTCCGAGTCCTTCCTTCTCTGTGTGGCGCACTGTGTCTGCAGCTCTTAATGTTTGCTGGGTTTCTTTGAGATGACTCATTCACTTTCACTTTCAGAGGCTGTATGTGGGGGGGAGGGGTCTAATGTTGTTTTGTTGAAAATGAAAGGAAAGGAAGTCTGAGGCAGTGCGGAAAAACCTCATAGTCCTCAGAGGAGCTTGATGCTAGACTGTGAGATGAACACTGAAGTCCTACTCTGATGGACTGGAGTATAAATGCAGACACAGCAAAGAGACTAGACGGTCAATCATGCCACTCAGGACCGAGGTCACACTGTCACGGCTACTGTATGTGCATGAGCAGATGCTTAGTGTGGGTTTTTATATGTGCTGTAGACACCATAATAATCCATTAACTACTAGCTTAGTTATCTAAATGCTCCATATATTTACCATATTAATAAAGTGCATTAATAACTCAATGTATAATCTAGCACAGTGTCTCTCAACCCTGGTCCTGGAGCTCTAAACCTCTGTTTAGTGGTGTTTTGATGTCTCTGTTTTAGAGGCACTATCGCCCCCTACAGGGCTAGAATGTTCACGCAAATGTTTGCGTCTCAGTGTGGATGGAAATATTTGTAAAATCTTTTATTATTAAATTTAAAAATGCCCCAATATTTGTGGACAGGGCCTTAGTGCTTAGTGCTACTAGCTCATCTATCTAGAAAGTTCTACATGTTTTCCATGTTAATAAAATGCATTATTAACTTAATCTATAGTCTATGACAGTGTTTCTCAACCCTGGTCCTGCTTCGTGTTTTTTTTTGCTGCCTCTTCTTCATATCCATTTTGTGGTAGGCTGCGGTAAGCACAAACTCAGCTAGCCTTTATTGGACATGTGTGTATCCCACCCTGCAAAAACTAATTTTAAGGAGGCAGCACCACCACCCCTGCAAACCCCTGCACAACCCCCTCCTTATATGTAAATGAATTAAAATATAAGCTTTCAAAATAAAGTCATATTATATTATTGAACAACAATAGAGCATCAAAGCTAGCAGCTAGTTTAAATAACGTTAGCTATGCTAGTGATAGAATGACAACTATACACTCAATTTTACAGTATTATAACCACCAGGGTCAATAGAACAGTCATTGCTGCGAAGGTTAGCTGTAAGGTCAGCTGTATATCCTGTGCAAGAAAAAACACTGATAGGTCTACTGAGCACAAAGGCATGCTCTTTGTGGCACTCTCTGAAAAATCTCATCTAGGCTGGTCAACCAAGCTAAAGGACCTGCTGGCTCTGAAACATCATCTAGGCTGGTCAACCAGGATAAAGGACCTGCTGGATGACAGCCAGTACAGGCCTGCACATGCCAACCTCTGCTAAACTACCCCAATGTGCTTCTCTATTGGTCATTTATTATGAAGTTTTCTTCAACATATCAGGTTTTTTCTCATGAATGTAAATATTGCTAGATTTTTTTTACTGTCTTAAATCTACAGCCAAAAAAGTTCTGCACATGCATGTCTATGCATATTGTGTTTATACTGCTGTATAAAAGATGTAGATGTCTTGTTGGATGCGCTGTGTTTTTTTTCTGAGCCAATGCATGAGTTTAGTGAGAGCACAGTCAGACTAATGACTAATAGCACATGGGCAATCTTATGCTTATGTTCTGATTCATGACATTAACAGAACTCAGAACTACATTTACATCACATTAAGAAAATACAGCAACATCACTGAGGCGTCATCAATAGAGAAATGTACAGCCACACACAGACCATTTTTAAATAGTACTGTATATTTTCACAGACTGGCCACTTTATGGGAAACTCCTATGTTATAGCTGCACTCCTGTGATAGCTGGCTTCTACATTCTAAGCCAAAAAGCGTTCTATATATTACTGGAAATTACAGCAGAGATAAATATGTTAAGCAATGACTGAATGAAAGAAGACATGTCAAGTTAACGTGTAACATTAAGATGGGCAGAAATCAAATTGGGAACATCACATTTCCTCATTCTCATTCTACAGTTTTCTGCTGGTTGGAATTCCTCTTCAGAAAGTCGTCAGCTGAATGCACAATCTGTGTGAAGGCTTCCAGCATCAGGCAGTTCAGCTGCTCATTGGGTTTGGTCTCCTCGTGGTAGTTCTTCACCGGGAAGATGCAATTCATCGTGACGCCCAGTTTGTTGCTGCACTCAGTCATCTGCAGACACAGTGGTGTTAGTCACTGTGTATCTGTTGAACTGGTCAATGGCATCATAAAACACTATAATACACACTGTGAGCAAAGTGCCTGACCTTCTCCTTGATCTTCTTGCTTTTGTAGAGCTTAGTCAAGTCACGCTCTGTAATGGTGCACGCCTTGTCCACTCTGGTCATGAAAACCACTTGAGGAATTCCTGCAGATCACAAGTGTGTGTTAGTGGTCTTCTGAAGCTTCACTTTGCCAGATATAAGTTCTTTGAAAATGTAGTCTCACACAAAAACAGCATTTTTGGTCACTGAAAACATAGGTTTCTGTGTTTTCAGACAGTCTACAGTCTTAAGGAAAGACAGCCTGTGTAAAAGACTCTGAAATACAGCTGATGACTAAGTCGTTTCTTGTTTAGAAGTAACTTTAGCTCTGTATTGTTCATTAAACTGTAGACCTCTGTAGGGTGGAAAGATCTGAGTGTTGGATGTTCCGGAGATAGTGGTGGAACCATGGAAATACACTGTCTGTAAACCCTCAGCAGATACCTGGGCTTTCCTAAAGCTTTTATTTTCTGGCAGGAGTTTTTCTAATAAGAAACCTTCTCAAAACACAGTGATTGCAAACACCACAACTGCCTTTGTAAAGATCAGTATCTCAATCAATGTGTGTTTTTATATTATTATATTATTACTATAATGATTATTATATTTTTGTTTTATTGCTGATGTAATGTCCTGTACATATAGATTTTTTGACAGCTGTGTCACGGTTTGAAGGGGTTGGAGACAGAGGCGGACGTACACACAGGATCTCTTAAAATAAAACAAACAGAAACCAAACAAGCACTAAGATTACCAAAAAAACAATACCAGAATCACACAAACAGGCCAAAGCAAAAAACCATGAAACCAACATGAACACACACCAACTTGGACATGCACACGCACAAGACCAGACAAGGGACGACCGAAACAAAGGGGTTACTTATACAGAGGATATTGAGAAACACCTGGGGGTAACAAGGGGGCATGGTTACAAAGGAGACACTGGTGGAAACACTAATGGGCAGGTGTGGCTAGGACAGACAAGACAGACCACAGCCAGACATGACAGAACAGGACAAGCTGACTTTGTCTTTGAAAAGTGAGCTCACCTAATTTACTGGCTTCTGCTCTGATGTTCCTCATTTTCTGGATGACTTCATCGTCCATTCTAGAAATTTTGTCTGCTGGAATGACGCTCACTAGACAGTGAATCTTATCGTTCAGAGTGGGGTTCAGGATGTAGTGTTTGTTGTCTTTATCAATTGGGTCATGAGGTTTAAACTAAGAGAAGAAAAAGAAAACTTTACTGAAACAACATCAGCAACCAAGGATTGACTGTTATATTTCATGTAGTGTGTGTGTGTGTGTGTGTGTGTTGATCTTACTTCATAGTTGCTGGGAACATGGCCTTTAAAAGCATTGATAATGTCATCAGTGTGCACCCCCTTTAACTGGTCCTTTTCCAGACCCATCACATCATAGAAGGTGAACGGTACATTCCCGACATTGTACTTCTCAAACTGTAAATAATAATAATAATAGTAATTATAATATTTTTTTTCTAAATCAGCATTGAGAAGCATTTCGAACAAATATTCCTTTCTCACTCTTCAGAAAAACTGAAAGAGTGAACCTACCTACACCAAAAACCAGACAGCTGTGAAAGGAAGGCTAAGTACAGGTGGAAGCAATGATGAGTAGCAGGACTAAGGAGGACACAGGAGAGGGTGGGTTCCCAAAGCCCCAGTTATGTTACATCCAATCTCCACCATCTAGGCCCCCTCCATCACACGATGCTACCAACACTGAGAGGGTGAAGGCCAACGTGTGGTCTGCCTGAGATCTGTGAAGTCAGTGACTGCAACCAAAGATAAGTTTGAGTGTCCTCACCTTTGTGGTGAAACTCTCGCCTGTTACATCTGTAGCAGTCAGACAGTTGATGAACTGATGTCCTTCAAAGATGGTTTTGATGGTGTTTACGATGCTGGATTTGCCCGCCCCGACTGGTCCATGCAGAAGAAAGCGGAGCTCCCTGACGTCCGGATTGCTAATTTTAAAGGCCTTTAGGGCGCTGATCATTGGATCTGGTCTAAAAGGGTAAACAAAAAATTCTTAGTACAATGAAGTTGAGAAGTGTTCAGTTTGCAGCTCTTCATAGAGTCCAGTCAGTTTCTAATGTATATTTTGGATCATTCTGGTATTGTAGAAGTCACCCTCTTTTCAGATTCAGCCTTTTAACAGATGGTTTGAAATTTGTATCCAGGATTTGCTGGTATTTTGTAGAATCCATTGTTCTTTCCACCTAAACAATACTCCCAATGCCACTGATGGCAACACAACCCCAAAGCAAGATAGATCCACCCTCATTGCCTCTTTGCCTCTTTACAGTTGGCAGGGTGTTCTATTCACAAAACCAAAGTTCCTTCTTTTTCTACAGATGTCTCTTTCTGTTTGTGCAAGCAATGCTGCACAATTGAACAGTGCACCACCCTCTTGACTCAGCTACTGCAATTCTTGCCAGTTCTCTATGAGAGTTTCCTTCCAGAGCTCATCTTGACCTCCACAGTTCCCCTGAACTGCAAGCTGAAAACACTTGGCTTTGTTTTAGTACTCTTTACTCAGAAGACTGGAGGAAAAGACTGTTAGCACAACATTTGAAAAGTCAGTGACTTTATCAAGCTTGGAAATTTGATTCAGCTGACCGTTCCTAATTACAGTTGGTGACAAGCCTCAGGTCTGGTTTGCTAATCGAAGTCTGAGACCTTGCCAGATCATTTGTAATGTTTTTTTATTGATTATGTTTTGAAAAACAGGGTAACTTCAAACAATCTCATGTTAAAGAATGACTTACTTCCACTGGACGGTCCTCCATTCATTGATTTCTGTAAGAAATGCATGAGTTATTGTAGAAGTAAAAAACTGAGAGAGTGGACCTACTTACACCTACTCTAGGTAATCAGTTATGGTGTGAATAAGTTCTGTAGAATTTCTACATACCAACAATGACCATGGCAGAGCATGAGGCGCTACCCGATGAATTCTTAATGGTTACAGTGTAGTTCCCTTCATCTCCCAGATCAGCCTTCTTGATTTCTAAGTAAATCGTTGTGTCACTTTTTACTGTTCTGTGTTTGCCCTCCACACAGCACAGTTTCTGGCCTTTCTTCTCCCATGTCACATTTACTTTTTCTGTGTTTGTCTCACATCGAAGAGTGACATCTTCTCCTTCCTTGACTTGTTTATCAGCCAAAACGGTGACAAATTCTATTGGAAACAGAAGAAAGCGAAACTCATCCAGCAGGAAATGTTAATCTACAGATAAACATATTCAGTGTATCCTCATTCAGAGCAGTTTTTAAAACCTTTTGGGTCATGTGTCATTATTTTATAGTTTAACCACTGAATTGATGGAGGTGTTTTTATGGGACAGGGATTTGCTTAGATAGTTTAGATACTGGGTTAAATATTTTTATTGGGTAGTTTTAGCAGTTGGGTAAAAGTCTGAATCGTAGCAACAACCCAGCAGACAGTTTTTTTTCCCCATCATAGTTTGTAAGGAGGCAGAAATGTATTTACTTTTAATTATACATTTACATAATTTCAAGTAAATCATTGACAAAAAGGTAATGCTAGGCCAATCGAAGCAAACACTGATATGGCTTGTGGTTTTAGAAGCTTGATATATTGAACCAGTACTGTGAACTAGTAGCTAAATTATGGTTGAATTGGTATTGGACCATTTACCAAAAAAATAAGCTTATGTAACATATAAGCTCACATCTCAAATTTCAATGATAATTGATTAAAGAACACACTTTCCAAATTATTTACTGATAACTATTTGTATTGAAGTAGGGTAAGAACTACAAGAGTTGCACTAGGCATGTTTAAAAAAGAGAAAAGTTGACCATGATGGACTTATTTGTCGCTTAGACAAACAAATGACAGCTCTACTCATAATATCTGTTTGTAATCAGTTTGGATAAACAGAAAACTGCCCTTAAAATGAGTACTTTGCATTATTGTCCAGTCTGTATTAAACAGTAAAATCAACTGGAAGCTAAGTTAGTGTTGACTGGATGTTTAATTCAAAGCTTCTAAATATGTACAAGTCTGAATTTTATCTTTTAAACTTACCAGGTGATGGAGGGCGGTAAACTGTGTAATTGGAGACAAAAAGAATATTAATAATTAGAACAAATACAGCCCCATTGATGATATAAACCCACTTGCTCATTTAGACAAATTATTTTATAACCCCTTAAGTTGTAGGTATTACCAAGTATGAACTATTTTTATGACTCTACTAGAATTACTTTGGATGGCATGATTTTATAACTTATACTGAAATACCAAACAGCTTCTAGCTATTAACTGGCTGAATGAGTTACATGCTAAATGCTAAATTACACTGTAATGTCAGAGTACACTAGAGTAAACACACAGAATCTCACTATAGATAATTATTTAATACTAAGAGGGGATAAGTACCAACAAACAAAGCCCATATCTCTGCACAAAAGTAAGCAAAAAACCTAAATATAAAAAACAAATGTAATCGTTGAGGATCCAGTAAAACCAGTGAGAAAACAAGCAAGAACGTTTGCAGACCAGATTCAGTTTAGTGTGTAGGTAACATATATTAATCTTATATCATTAAGTAAAGTTGTCAGGGCATGAGGCCACACCCAACAGAAATAGAAATTTCTCTTGGAAATGCAATTAGATATAATGACCAAATACAGAATTTCATTAATAAATTACAAATCTTTCTAAATATTACCATTTTGTATAGCAGTTAGCATTTAAGTATAGCAGTGAATTTCCATGGGACCTTAATTTTTTCTCTGTTAAGTTAGTGTAGACTGTATGTTTAATTTAAAGCTTCAACGTACAAGTTTGAATTTTTGCTTTTAAACTTACCAGGTGATGGAGGGCGATAAACTGTGTAATTGGAGACAAAAAGAATACTAATAATTAGAACAAATACAGCCCCATTGATGATATAAACCCACTTGCTCATTTAGACAAATTATTTTATAACCCCTTAAGTTGTAGGTATTACCAAGTATGAACTATTTTTATGACTCTACTAGAATTACTTTGGACGGCATGATTTTATAACTTATACTGAAATACCAAACAGCTTCTAGCTATTAACTGGCTGAATGAGTTACAAAACACAAAATGATGCTAAATTACACTGTAATGTCAGAGTACACTAGAGTAAACACACAGAATCTCACTATAGATAATTATTTTATACTAAGAGGTGATAAGTACCAAAAAACAAAGCCCATATCTCTGCACAAAAGTAAGCAACAAAACTAAATATAAAAAACAGATGTAACCGTTGAGGATCCAGTAAAACCAGTTAGAAAACAAACAAGAACATTTGCAGACCAGATTCAGATTAGTGTGTAGGTAACATATATTACTCTTATATCATTATATATCTTATATCTTATATCAAGTTGTCAGGGCATGAGGCCACACCCAACAGAAACAGAATTTCTCTTGCAAATGCAATTAGATATAATGACAAAATACAGAATTTCATTAATAAAATACAAATCTTTCTAAATATTACCATTTTGTATAGCAGTTAGCATTTAAGTATAGCAGTGAATTTCCATGGGACCTTAATTTTTTCTCTGTTAAGTTAGTGTAGACTGTATGTTTGATTTAAAGCTTCAACATACAAGTTTGAATTTTATCTTTTAAACTTACCAGGTGATGGAGGGCGGTAAACTGTGTATTTGGAGAAAAAAAAATTAATCTTAAAATGTAACAACATAAGCTCCATCAGACAAGCCCCGTATTTCATTTTAATTAGTTGAAGTTGAAGTCGAAAAGTCAAAATTTAGTATAATATATACTATAAAAGTAGAATGTTCTTTTTATAGTTTTTTTACAGGGTCCTTGGAGGCTTTACTAATTTACTTTTTTGCAAAAACACAGCATTTCAGTAAAATAACAAAATATAGATATTAAGAAGTAAATGAATGAATTTATTGAATTAATTAAGTGGTTTATTTAAACTCACCGGGTTTAGATTCCTCTCCTCCCATGTTTGAAGCTATGGAACTGGGGGAAACACATTATTATTAATTACAATCACAAATATTATTAAATAAATGTACCAGGATAGCCATTGAATTAAGCTGACAGAAGATGTGCCGCCCTATTCGGCATGGTTTATTTGCAAAATGCAACACTTGCTGCACTGCAGTCTAACCTAACATTGGCCATCGGTTGGATGGGTGCTGCTAAATTAGTGTTGGGTTCTTTGGTGAAAGAATGAAAACCTGAAGTTACAACATGCAAGCCATCCTAAAAGCATTCAAAGACATTCTGCAAGGAAGAGTGGGTAATAATCCCAGCAGGTTGATACAAAAATGTAGACAAGAAATAGAAATTTACCCCTGTCAGAAGTGCTGCTGAGCTCCGTGTTCTTCTCTGGGTAATGCTCTGTGTCTGCAGCTCTTCTTGTTTGCTGCATTTATACGATCATTCCTGTCCACTTTCAGCTTTCACTTTCAGAGGCAGTTGATGGGTTGGGTTGGTGGGTGAGGGGATCACATGTTATTATGTAAATGACCCATTTCAGAGAAACTGAGACTGAAAGGAGTCTGAGGCCGTGCAGAAAACACCCCATAGTCCCAAGAGGGGTTTTATGTTCTACTGTGCAGCTCTGATATTATAGAAAATAACTACATTTAGAATGCTACTGCATAATGCATACACAGCATAGCAACTAGACCAGTTCACCAGTATCAGGCATGGCAATCATTGTTAATTATGCGTATAACTGTGTTATAATAGCAAAATTACTCCAATAGTTCACCCGATCTCCTAAATGCCCTGTTACCTTACCCTACTTTCACAAAACCCTGCTACACTACTCAAATGTACTACTCAATGCCCCATTCCTCCACCTCATCAGTCTACCCCATATCTTCAAAGCCCTATTACTCTACCCTATCTTCTCAACAGCCTTTTATGTTACCCCCATTTCATCAATGCCCCATTATTCCATTCCCATCCCATCAATGCCCTGTTACTTCACCCCATCTCCTCAACACCCCAATACTCCAACATTGGGCTGGATCAAGTGTGTTGGGAGCAGGGTAAGCATTAAAATGTGCAGGGCAGGGGGTTCTCCTGGACCAGGGTTGGAAACCATTGATGTGGAGTAACACAGTTACACAGTAGTCCTGTGTTAAACTACAAATGTGGCAGATTAAATTGAATTAGAATTGGTGGGCTTGTGGGAAATCCTAAGTCCTGACCTGGACCTTGGAGGCATCGCTGTCTCAGTCTTTAGCCTGTTTTTCCGCTTTGTATCACTTTCTAGCGCTTATCTTTTATATCTGTTTAGTCATCTACTGCGTTGTACATTTACTAACTGCTTTTAGATTGTGATTACAGTCCACAGGTTAATCAACTGCAAGCGGTAAGTCACTACTTTATTATGGCTGTTGGGCTTTTTGAGTGTGCAAAGTGTGGTATGTTTAGTCTAGACCCTATTTCCACCGCAAGTGATAAGGATTGTGTTTGTACTAAATGTATGCTAGTTAGCTCTTTGTTGGACAAAGTGGAGCAGTTAGAGGTGTGCATCATGGGTTTACTAAAGAATAGAGAGCAATAGTCACTGGTAGCAGCCCTGGATGCCTTAGGGAGAGCTAGTGCTGAGGAGCCTGTTCAAAGAACTCTGGTCATTGGAGACTCTATAGTTTGACATGTGAAAATAGCTAGTCCTTTTGGGGCTCCAGCAGTAACCGTTAGCAGTTTACCGGGAGCCAGAGCACCGGACATTAGCGGCAACCTTAAGCGGTTAGTTATTCATGTAGGGGCCAATGATATTCGTCTGCGGCAGTCAGAAGCTACTAAGGATAATATTAAAGAGGGATTAAACGGACCCAGACGATGTCCAATGCTGTAACGCCATCAGACCAAATGGAGCTAGTTAAATTAACAAAAGATCTAGAAGATACCCTTCGATCAACCTTAGACAAAGTAGCACCGTTTAAAGGTAAAATGACAAGGCAAAAAAGGCTCGCACCGTGGTACAGTGATCAAACCCATACCTTAAAACAAACAGTGCGGAAACTAGAGTGGAAACGTCGGACACCCAAGCTAGAGGTGTATCACTCTGCGTGGAAGGCACTCATTAAAGCTCGCTCAGCGTATTTGGCCTTGCTGATCGAGTGAAATCTCTAAACTTACAAAAAGCCAGGCAGATACTCAACCCCAGATTCCAACATCTTTAACCAGTAATGTTTTATTATATTTTAATAATAAAATAGAAAATATTAGACAACAAATCCAACCCTGCTTATTAAATCAAGCATGGCCGTCACCTGGTGGAGCTGCTTTAAAACATAACTGGAAGACTGGACTGGAAGCCTTCTACCCACTTCCACAGCCCGAACTAGAAAGAATTATTTCCTCAGCAAATTGTAAAACCTGTCCACTCGACCCAATTCCCTCTAAAATGCTAAAAGAAATACTCCCAATCATAATCAGACCTCTTTTAACAATTGTAAACTCATCCCTTAGCCTTGGGCATGTACCCCAAACCTTTAAATTAGCAGTCATAAAACCTTCAATCAAGAAACCAAATCTTGATCCTACTGTATTGTCAAATTACAGACCCATCTCCAACTTAACATTCGCATCCAAGATTTTAGAAAAAGCTGTGACCCAACAACTCTGCTTATAAGAGTTGACATGTATGAGAAATTCCAATCACAGCACAGAGACAGCCCTAGTGAACATTACAAATGATCTTCTTGCCTCTGATCAAGGCTATGTATCTTTATTAGTCCTACTAGACCTTAGTGCAGCCTTTGATACAATAGATCATACTATATTACTAGAAAGATTAGAGAAAATGGTTGGAATCACAGGAACAGTCGTATCATGGTTTAAATCATATCTAACGGAACGCTAATAGTTTGTAAAGATAAAAGATTTATCTTCAAGTTACACAGAAGTAAGATATGGAGTTCAGCAAGGCTCAATTTTAGGGCCGCTATTATTTACATTATACATGTTACCACTGGGCTCAGTTATAAGCAGACATGGCGTTAATTTCCATTGTTATGTGGGTGACACACAGCTCTATATATCAGCCAAATCTGATGTTAAATTTAGATAACAGAAAATGGAAGACTGTGTAAAGGATATAAAATTCTGGATGTCACATAACTTCCTTTTTCCTAACAGTGACAAAACCGAGGTTCTCCTTTTAGGTCCAAAAGACACTAGAAATCAACTGTCAGACTTAATGTTAGACTTGGCCGATGCTTCCATTATTCCTGGTCTAGCAGCTAAAACCTCATCTAGGCTGGTCAACCAGGCTAAAGGACCTGCCGGACGACAGCCAGTACAGGCCTGCACATGCCAACCTCTGCTAAACTACCATATATACTGTACTGTATATTTTCACACACCGGCCACTTTGTGTGGCTTCTAGCTATTAACTGGCTGAATGAGTTAAATGCTAAATGCTAAATTACACTGTACACTAGAGTAAACACACAGAATCTCACCATAGATAATTATTTAATACTAAGAGGTGATAAGTACCAAAAAACAAAGCCCATATCTCTGCACAAAAGTAAGCAAAAAAACTAAATATAAAAAACAGATGTAATTGTTGAGGATCCAGTAAAACCAGTGAGAAAACAAGCAAGAACATTTGCAGAACAGATTCAGTTTATTGTGTAGGTAACATATATATTACTCTTATATCATTGAGTAAAGTTGGCAAAGCATGAGGCCACACCCAACAGAAATAGAAATTTCTCTTGCAAATGCAATTAGATATAATGACAAAATACAGAATTTCATTAATAAAATACAAATCTTTCTAAATATTACCATTTTGTATAGCAGTTAGCATTTAAGTATAGCAATGAATTTCCATGGGTCCTTAATTTTTTCTCTGTTAAGTTAGTGTAGACTGTATGTTTGATTTAAAGCTTCAGCGTACAAGTTTGAATTTTAGCTTTTAAACTTACCAGGTGATGGAGGGCGATAAATTGTGTAATTGGAGGAAAAAAAAAAAAATTTAATTTGGGAAAAAATAAAAAGAATCCTAAAATGTAACAACATAAGCTCCATCAGACAAGCCCCATATTTCATTTTAATTAGTTGAAGTTGAAGTCGAAAAGTCAACAGTTAGTATAATGTATACTATAAAAGTAGAATGTTCTTTTTACAGTTTCAGTGAAACAGTCATTTAAATCATGTCTTGTACTACATTTTTACCCCTTAACCCCAGATACTTGGAGGCTTTGCTAATTTACCTTCTTGCAAAAACACAGCATTTCATTAAAATAACAAAATATAGAGATTAATAAGTAAATGAATGAATTTATTGAAATAATTAAGTGGTTTATTTAAACTCACCAGGTTTATATTCATTTCCTCCCATGTTTGAAGCTAAGAAACTGGGGGGAACACATTATTATTAATTACAATCACAAATATTATTAAATAAATGTACCAGGATAACCATTGAATTAAGCTGACAGAAGATGTGCCGCCCTATTCGGCATGGTTTATTTGCAAAATGCAACACTTGCTGCACTGCAGTCTAACCTAACATTGGCCATCGGTTGGATGGGTGCTGCTAAATTAGTGTTGGGTTGAGAATTAGTGTTGAGAATGAAAACCTGAAGGAGTTACAACATGCAAGCCATCCTAAAAGCTTGATGTGATGTGGGATCCAATGTTGTTTTGTAAATGACCCATTTCTGAGATTTATACGATTTATACGATCATTCCTGTCCACTTTCAGCTTTCACTTTCAGAGGCAGTTGATGGGTTGGGTTGGTGGGTGAGGGGATCAAATGTTATTATGTAAATGACCCATTTCAGAGAAAATGAAACTGAAAGAAGTCTGAGGCCGTGCAGAAAACACCCCATAGTCCTCAGAGGGACTTAATGTTCTACTGTAAGATGAACACTCAAGTCCTAATCTGATATTATGGAAAATAACTGAATTTAGAATGCTATTGCATAGTGCATACACAGCATAGCAACTCGACAAAGCATCAAACACACCTCACCTCTGTTCACTAGTATCATGGCAATCATTGTTAATTATGCTTATAACTGTGTTATAATAGCAAAATTACTCCATTAGTTCACCCGATCTTCTACATGCCCTGTTACCTTACCCCACTTCCACAGAACCTTGCTACACTTCCCCAATGCCCCATTCCTCCACCTTATCAGTCTACCCCATCTATCTTCATAGCCTCATTATCTCCTCAAGACCCTTTTAAATCTGCAGCCAGAAACGTTCTGCACATGTATGTTGATGCATATTGTGTTTATACTGCTGTATAAAAGATGTAGATGTCTTGTTGGATGCGCTGTGTTTTTTTCTGAGCGCATGCATGAGTTTAGTGATTCACATTAAGAAAATGCAGCAACATCATTGAGGCATCATCAATAGCTTGAATAGTAGAAATGACAGCCACACACAGACCATTTTAAAATAGTACTGTATATTTTCACACACCGGCCACTTTATGGGAAACCCCTACCTTATAGCTCCACTACAATTGCTGCACTTTTTTGTGATAGCTGGCTTCTACATTCTAAGCCAAAAGCATTCTATATATTACTGGAAATGACAGCAGAGATAAATATGTTAAGCAATGACTGAATGACAGAAGACATGTTACGTTAACGTGTAACGTTAAGATTGGCAGAAATCACATGGGAACATCACACTTCCTCATTCTCATTCTACAGTTTTCTGCTGGTTGGAATTCCTCTTCAGAAAGTCGTCAGCTGAATGCACAATCTGTGTGAAGGCTTCCAGCATCAGGCAGTTCAGCTGCTCATTGGGTTTGGTCTCCTCGTGGTAGTTCTTCACCGGGAAGATGCAGTTCATCGTGATGCCCAGTTTGTTGCTGCACTCGGTCATCTGCAGACACAGTGGTGTTAGTCACTGTGTATCTGTTGAACTGGTCAATGGCATCATAAAACACTATAATACACACTGTGAGCAAAGTGCCTGACCTTCTCCTTGATCTTCTTGCTTTTGTAGAGCTTAGTCAAGTCTTCCTCTGTAATGGTGCACGCCTTGTCCACTCTGGTCATGAAAACCACTTGAGGAATTCCTGCAGATCACAAGTGTGTGTTAGTGGTCTTCTGAAGCTTCACTCTGCCAGATATATAAGTTCTTTGAAAATGTAGTCTCATACAAAAAGTATTTTTGGTCACTGAAAACATAGGTTTCTGTGTTATCAGACAGTCTACAGTCCATGACAGTCCGTGTGTTTTTACAGAAAGATATTTTTTGAAAGCCTGTGTAAAAGAGTCTGCGTCGTTTCTGTGTGCTGGACAATATGGGAGTTATAACATGTTTAGAACTTTAGCTCTGTATTGTTCATTAAACTGTAGACCTCTGTAGGGTGGAAAGGTCAGAGTGCTGGATGTTCCAGAGATAGTGGTGGAACCATAGCAATACACTGTCTGTAAACCCACAGCAGATACCTGGGCTTTCCTAAAGCTTTTATTTTCTGGCAGGAGTTTTCAGCTTTTTTAATGAAGACTCCAGCCTAAGTATTGTTGCTCAAACCTCCTCAAAACGGTGATTGCAAACACCACAACTTTTGTAAAGAAGCAGTAATTAAATGAATTTATGTCTGTGTGTTTTTATTATTTATATTAATTCTTTGTTTATTTGTTGACGTAATCCTGTGTATATCCTGTACATATTGCAATAAAGCTGACTTTGACTTTGAAAAGTGAGCTCACCTAATTTACTGGCTTCTGCTCTGATGTTCCTCATTTTCTGGATGACTTCATCGTCCATTCTACTAATTGTGTCTGCTGGAATGACGCTCACTAGACAGTGAATCTTATCGTTCAGAGTGGGGTTCAGGATGTAGGATCTGTTGTCTTTATCGATTGGGTCATGAGGTTTAAACTAAGAGAAGAAAAAGAAAATTAAATCTTTACTGGAACAAGCAAGGAATCAACAAGCAAGGATTGACTGTTATATTTCACGTAGTGTGTGTGTGTGTGTGTGTGTGTTGATCTTACTTCATAGTTGCTTGGAACATGGCCTTTCAAAGCATTGATAATGTCATCAGTGTGCACCCCCTTTAACTGGTCCTTTTCCAGACCCATCACGTCATAGAAGGTGAACGGTACTTTCCCGACATTGAACTTCTCAAACTGTAAATAATATTAAAAACAATAATAATAATAATAATAATAATAATAATATATTTATTCTAAATCAGCATTGAGAAGCATTTCAAACAAATATTCCTTTCTCACTCTTCAGAAAAACTGAAAGAGTGAACCTACCTACACCAAAAACCAGACAGCTGTGAAAGGAAGGCTAAGTACAGGTGGAAGCAATGATGAGTAGCAGGACTAAGGAGGAGAGGGTGGGTTCAGGAAATTGAAATGGCTCCAAGTTCCCAACTCCCAAATAAATATGTTACATCCAATCTCCACCATCTAGGCCCCCTCCATCACACAATGCTACCAACACTGAGAGGGTGAAGGCTAACGTGTGGTCTGTCTGAGATCTGTGAAGTCAGTGACTGCAACCAAACATAAGTTTGAGTGTCCTCACCTTTGTGGTGAAACTCTCGCCTGTTACATCTGTAGCAGTCAGACAGTTGATGAACTGATGTCCTTCAAAGATGGTTTTGATGGTGTTTATGATGCTGGATTTGCCCGCCCCGACCGGTCCATGCAGAAGAAAGCGAAGCTCCCTAACGTTCGGACTGCTAATTTTAAAGGCCTTTAGGGCGCTGATCATTGGATCTGGTCTAAGAGGGTAAAAAGTAGTTCAAGTTCTGAGTTATTTCAGTACAGTCAAGTCAGGTCCTGAGCAAGTCCTAATTTGGCACTCTTTTTCACATGAATAATAATGAAAAGAATAATAATAATAGTAATTATTAATAAATAATAAAGGCTTATTTACATTAAAAAGCTATTTTAACATGACTGTGTCTACAAGGAGCCCTGATTGTTAAACCGAATTATGTTAATATGTGAGGAGTTACTGTAGAAAAACATACTGTAGAAACCATGTAAATATATTGGTAACTTGATTATTTTGAGGGTCTCCTGTAGATGCATTTCAGTTTTTACCTACATTTCCATTAAATGTCACTGAAGTTGAGAAGTGTTCAGTTTGCAGCTCTTCATAGAGTCCAGTCAGTTTCTAATGTATATTTTGGATCATTCTGGTATTGTAGAAGTCACCCTCTTTTCAGATTCAGCCTTTTAACAGATGGTTTGAAATTTGTATCCAGGATTTGCTGGTATTTTGTAGAATCCATTCTTCTTTCCCCCTGAGCAATACTCCCAATGCCACTGATGGCAACACAACCCCAAAGCAAGATAGATCCACCCTCATTGCCTCTTTGCCTCTTTACAGTTGGCAGGGTGTTCTATTCACAAAACCAAAGTTCCTTCATTTTCTACAGATGTCTCTTTCTGTTTGTGCAAGCAATGCTGCACAATTGAACAGTGCACCACCCTCTTGACTCAGCTACTGCAATTCTTGCCAGTTCTCTATGAGAGTTTCCTTCCAGAGCTCATCTTGACCTCCACAGTTCCCCTGAACTGCAAGCTGAAAACACTTGGCTTTGTTTTAGTACTCTTTACTCAGAAGACTGGAGGAAAAGACTGTTAGCACAACATTTGAAAAGTCAGTGACTTTATCAAGCTTGGAAATTTGATTCAGCTGACCGTTCCTAATTACAGTTGGTGACAAGCCTCAGGTCTGGTTTGCTAATCGAAGTCTGAGACCTTGCCAGATCATTTGTAATGTTTTTTTTATTGATTATGTTTTGAAAAACAGGGTAACTTCAAACAATCTCATGTTAAAGAATGACTTACTTCCACTGGACGGTCCTCCATTCATTGATTTCTGTAAGAAATGCATGAGTTATTGTAGAAGTAAAAAACTGAGAGAGCGGACCTACTTACACCTACTCTAGGTAATCAGTTATGTCGTAAATAAGTTCTGTAGAATTTCTACATACCAACAATGATCATGGCAGAGCATGAGGCGCTACCCGATGAATTCTTAATGGTTACAGTGTAGTTCCCTTCATCTCCCAGATCAGCCTTCTTGATTTCTAAGTAAATCGTTGTGCCAATTTTTACTGTTCTGTGTTTGCCCTCCACACAGCACAGTTTCTGGCCTTTCTTCTCCCATGTCACAGTTACATCTTCTGTGTTTGTCTGACATCGAAGAGTGACATCTTCTCCTTCCTTGACTTGTTTTTTAGCCAAAACGGTGACAAATTCTATTGGAAAGAAAAGGAAGAGAAACTCATCAAGCAGGAAATGTTAGTCTACAGTGTATTTTACTTTAGGTCGTGTTAAAGTGGGAGTGCACTGAGATCGAATATTATGCTACAATTTTTTAATTGGCTCTAATTTTCATGATGTTCAGAGGTGCTTTTGATATATCTCAGCCTTTACTACAATACTGGGAAATGTTTGCATCATCAGTAATGTGTCATTGGTATTGCATCATCAGTATTGCATCATCTCAGAATGACCAATAGAAAGATGCCAATTAAAGCCAGGTGATGCAATCCTAATGAAACGTGCTTGTTACAGTTCGGCTTACATCGTTCAGTCTATATACATTCAGCGATGCCCCGGACTGCTGTACTGTATATGTGCCGAAGTGACTTTTGCGTCACAAGAGCAAAGTTTGTCTCCCATGGTTAGAAAAGCCTGTATTTCGGCTGCTAAATAGGAGATCAGGGCAAGAGTTGGGCTCCACACACATGGGATGTAACACGTCTTTAAAGATTCATTTCTTGCTCTCTCATCTAGACTTCTTTGCACCCAACTGTGGAGTGATGAGCGATGATCATGGAGAGTGATTTTACCAGGAAATTGCGACTATGGACAAAAGATATCAGGGTAAAGGGAACCCATCGAGGCTGGCAGACTACTGCCGGACAGTTACCAGAGACAATCGATGCCTGAATACAAGAGACTTGTGAAAAGGAGCCGAGCAGCCAGTGAATGAGGACCTACGTTGCAGAGTTCAATAATATATTAGACTAATAATGATTATAATTTGTAAAAAGTGATTAGACATGTTGGTAAAGTTTCCTCAGAATATATTTCAAAATTTAATGAACAATAAACTTGCACCTTTATGATAGCAGAAGTCACAATTATATATTATTATCTATACAATTTACTTAACAGTAAAACAAGAATTCTTCAATATCATAGAAACTAGAGCCAATTGGTGGTTTTTCTTGTGATATTTGAATTCAGCCCATCAAAATCATTAAGAAATGGCTCATTTTATTTCTCAACCAAACAACTTTTGTAGACCTGTGTTATTAGTGTTACCACTGGATAAAAGTTTTTTGTTGACTAATGTCCACTGTGCTCTGTAGTTTTAGCTGCTGGGTACGAAGGCAGAGCTTTATACACCAACTGAATTATTATCATAAACTTACCAGGTGATGGAGGACGGTAAACTGTGTAATTGGAGACAAAAGGAATATTATTAATTATGGAAAAGTTTTCTCCATATTTTGAACCCTGTAGCTGCTCTGTGCACTGTGTAAATAATTCTGGATAAATGGACCAATAGATATGCTCTAAATTACCTAGAATAAATTATTTTTGTACATTGGCTTCCATTCAGAGTTAAGCACATGTTTGCTATTTTCAAGATACATGTTTTTCATTGGACAGCAACAATAAAACCCCCATATACTATATTATACACTGTTACTATACTATACTATTCACCCCACTGTTGTCGATAAGTTTGCTACTGCAAAAATGTATAATTTCAAAATTAAAATTCATAATATACCCATATATAATATAGTATAGTAACAGTGGGGTGAATAGTATAGTATAGTATAGTATAGTATATTATGGTATACTGTTGTGTATGATAGTATGGTATAGTATAGTATAGTATAGTATAGTGTAGTGTAATGACAATTGATTAAGGAACACATCTTGAAATTAAAACTGTTTAATGTAGTGTTGTACACAATTGTATACTATAGTATATTAGTATATAAGTACTTGAAGTATATAAGTATATATAGTGTATAAGTACTTGAAGCCGTAGTTGGTGATTTTGCAGAAACAAGTAGCATAAGATTGAAGCTTCAACATACAAGCTTGCATCGGATCATTTAAACTTACCAGGTGAGGGAGGGCGGGCAGCTGTGTAATTGGAGACAGAAAAAATATCAGTAATTAGCAAAAAATAAGCTTTTAAACTAAATTTACTATATACAGCCCGTTACTGTTCAGTTCTAATAGCTCATGATGATCTTGATGATGATGACGAATTTAATCTTAATTTTAGCTAAACAGGTAAACCTCAACACAGCACAGTTTCTGACCTTTCTGGCCTCCTCCTATGTCCTCCTATGTTACAGTTAATAACAGAGACTGGTATTGAACTAGTATTGTCACATTAAACAGTAAGAATAAAAATCAAGGAAAGAATATATGAAATGTATAGTATGTTATAATATAGAACGGTACAGTATAGTGTAGTATAGCATAGTAAAGTACAGTATAGTATAGTATAGTATAGTATAGTATAGTAAAGTATGGTATAGTATTTTATGGTATACTGTTGTGTATGATAGTATAGTATAGTACAGTATAGTGTAGTGTAGTTCAGTATAGCATAGAATACTATAGCATAGTATATTGTATGGTTTAGTATGGTATAGTGTAGTATAGTACTGATACATAATAAGTATTTTCCTTTAGATTCCCCTGCTGGACTTTGTTCCTCAGTTAAAAGAATCATTGCTTTTTGATTTGTTCAGTCTATATTAAACAATACTGTGAACTGGAAGCTAAACTAGTGCAGACTGCATGTTTGATTGATCCTATTTAGGCTTCATCATACTTCATTAAACTTTGTATTGGATCATTTTCAGATAAATAAACATTCTGGGTGTTGGAGACCAGAGGTTTAAAGGCACTTTAACTATGACAATGTAACAGTGGCCTGCCAAACAGGTTTAGCTATTCATTGAGCAACTATTATTATTATTAAAGTAGCAAGAATTTTTACTTCCATTTACAGCTAAGCTACAGTTTCGGTTCAGTTTCAGCGTCCCAGAGATACACACTGTTCAGTAGTTCAGTTACTTTTCAATTTCTTGATAGAGCCTTTGAATTAACTCCAATAAATCCATTGAGGTGGTACTTATGGACCTGCCTGTATGTCCTGAACACTGCTTTATTACTGCTTTACACTTAAATCATTGTGCTGGACTGAACTTTTTTGTTTGTACAAGTTTGGATTAGATCATTTAAACTCACCAGGTGTAGATTCTCCTGCTCCCATCTCTGAATATTTGTAACTGTAAAAAAGTACAAACTTGTTCATTATAAATTTGAATGTTGAAATTATACATTTTATAATTTATATAATCTCTGAGATTTGCAGTAGCAAATTTATCGACAACAGTGGGGAGAAATTCAGACAGAAAATTTTGTGTTCAAAATTGCTCAGTATAAAGAAAAGGAAACTTGACTATTTGTCTGTTACATCAAGTAGACTTAATATCCTAATCCAGCCTTACCACAAAAAAAACTAACCCTAACCCTAGACCTAATCCTGATATTATCCTTAACCCAAAACTTAATCCTAACCCTCATCCTGGCCCCTTTATCCCAAAGCTCCAGTGCCAGACTGCTGTCAGCAGCAGGTCTATAGCCGCTCAGCAGCTGGTTGAGGATGTTGAGATATGTAGTCTGTGTAGGAGCTGTTAGATGATCAGTCATTTCTCAGGTAAACATCTACAGATCTGAACTTGGACTCTCAAAATCAAGAGAGGAACAGCCGTATTCAGTAGAAATCTTCAGTAAAAGGCTCCTAATGATCTACTGAATGTTCAGATGCTGTTAGGTCATTGAGAAAGTGTCCTCATTTGGGGCATATACACTTCTCAAAAATATAAAGGGAACACTTAAACAACACAATATAACTCCAAGTTAATCAAACTTCTGTGAAATCAAACTGTCCACTTAGGAAACAACACTGATTGACAATCATTGCCATTAGGTACCGAGATGAGATCCTCAGACCCCTTGTGAGACCATATGCTGGTGCGGTTGGCCCTGGGTTCCTCCTAATGCAGGACAATGCTGCAAGATGAAGGCATTGAAGCTATGGACTGGCCCGCCCGTTACCCAGACCTGAATCCGATTGAGCACATCTGGGACATCATGTCTCGCTCCATCTACCAACGTCATGTTGCACCACAGACTGTCCAGGAGTTGCCGGATGCTTTAGTACAGGTCTGGGAGGAGATCCTCATCAGGAGCATGCCCAGGCGTTGTAGGGAGGTCATACAGGCACGTGGAGGCCACACACAATACTGAGCCTCATTTTGACTTGTTTTATGGACATTACATCAAAGTTGGATCAGCCTGTAGTGTGTTTTTCCACTTTAATTTTGTGTGTGACTCCAGATCCAGGCCTCCATTGGTTAATAAATTTGATTTCCATTGATGTTTTTGTGTGATTTTGTTGTCAGCACATTCAACTTTGTACAAAACAAAGTATTCAATGAGAATATTTCATTCATTCAGATCTAAGATGTGTTATTTGAATGTTCCCTTTATCTATTTTTTGAGCAGTATATGTTTAGCACCAAGACAGTTCTACCACCTATGCTGCCTATGACAGTCCCATTACCTATGCTGCCTATGACAGTCCTATCACCTATGCCGCCTATGACAGTCCTATCACCTATGCTGCCTATGATAGTCCTGTCACCTTTGCTGCCTATGACAGTCCTATCACCTATGCTGCCTATGACAGTCCTATCACCTATGCTGTCTATGACAGTCCTATCACCTATGCTGCCTATGATAGTCCTGTCACCTTTGCTGCCTATGACAGTCCCATCACCTATGCTGCCTATGACAGTCCTGTCACCTTTGCTGCCTATGATAGTCCCATCACCTATGCTGCCTATGACAGTCCTATCACCTATGCTGCCTATGATAGTCCTATCACCTTTTAACACTTTCTCTGCAGAGAATGGTAATGATATATTGATTAGTATGACTGCGGCCACTTTCCTTGTCACACTTGGCATGAAATACTTCATATTTCAGTTTTCTACTTTCACCCTCAACCAAATGTGTCTCTTGTAGCAGAGCAACTGAACAAGTTTGCACAAGATTTAAACTGTGGCCGTCACAAGACACAAGATTTAACCCATTCCCATCATTTGCATTAGAAGCGCATCGTCTCTGTGCCTTGTGGTAGCGAAAGCAACTGTCCAAAACATCTTGCAGTGAAATCAAGTCATCTTTGCCCTCGCTTAGCTATTCACAGTGACAGATACTTTGCTTGGCGGTGCCCAAACTTTTGCATGCCACTGTATTGTTGATTTCAGAGAGCTTGATTTCACGGCCAAGCCCTATAGAAACGCTATGCATGGAACTTGAAGACTCACCTTTGCTGCTGAGGTATGTGTCCTTCTCTGAGTCTCCAGCTCTGCTCCTCCGGTCTGCTGCATTTATACATTTATGATGACTTTTAGCTTTCACTTTCAGAGGCAGTGGATGGAGGGGAGGGTTCTGATGTTTTCTGAAGAGCCGGTTTTTTAAAAACTGAAATTGAAGGAAGTCTCAGGCAGTTTGGAAAAAATCCTTGGAAAATTTTCCCAAGGAAAATTGTCCTCAGTGGGGCTTCAATCTCGAGTCTTCTTACTCTGTCGTCCAAGTCTCACTCTGGTATTATTTGGTATAAATGAGCTTAGATCTCTACCGCTACCACTGACCAAGTCCATTGTATACATGCGCATCTCACCACCCAGTATCAACGTTATTCATGATACATGAACGCTCAGATTACGATCAGTTATGATGTTGTGAAACCACAATCTAGTCAGACAGCATAGTCAGCATAGTCTGACACACATCTACCTCTGCCAAACATCCCAGCGCTCTTCTTTCCATTGGCCACACACACATACACACACAGAACACACAGAACATCCACAGTTAACTTATGCACCCTAATCATGAATGCTATGGGAATATCAGGCTGTTCTTCGTCTGGGGCAGAATGGAGGGTTTTCAGAAATCAACAGAGGGTTATAAGTATTTGGACACACACTTTCATTATTGATTCAGTGGTGCTTAAAGTTCCAAACTGTCTTTTAATAGGAAGGTCCAAGGAGCTCAGAGCAGATCTGAAAAGAAAGATCATAGATGAGGTCTCTTGGAGTCATTTCTGAACAACTGCAGATTGCAAGATCATCCGTTTAATCAGCTGTACTTCGCCAAGGTCTGGAAGAACACCCAAGCTTTCACCCTCAGCTAGAAAGCTGAGATGAGCTTAGGCCTGCCATGAACCCGAAGCTGCTGGAACACCCTATCTGTTTTACGTTGTCATGGACCATTTTCTTGGGAGAACAAATTTCCATTGGATACATGCATCCGGCATTAGGCCAATCAGTTACTATATAAGATACTCCCTAATGCCGGATTACTCCACCCCCCATCTTCTTAACACCCTGTTACTCCACCCCCTTATCCTCAACACCTGCTTTCTGTTTGTCCTTATTTGTCCTTGTTTGTCCTGTTTGTCCTTGTCCCTGCTTTCTGTTTGTTATGTTCAGTAAATGTGTGTTTTAACCACAATTCCCAAACTGGTCCATCGTGCAGTTTTGGGACTGAAGTTACTCGTGCCCTGCAAATGATACCTCATTCAAAGTCACTTAGTTTCGTTCCTCATTCCAACTCGGCTCCCCAATCAAGATCAACTGGTCCTACTCAGTCCTACATTTTTTAGACATGGCTCAGAGCATGGCAGAATGTTAACTTCCTTACTGCTGTACACCTGTCTAGAGGCATCTGCACTCAGTATAACTCTTTGATCATTTATTCAGGTACTACTTTCATACAGGTTATAATGTTGGAACACACTTTCTTAACACGTCTCTCAACAAGTTTCTCAAGACTCAAGAGTTATGTTGAACAGTGGTATTTATTGAAGGCTTTCACACAAGTCTCAAAGAAGGAAATGTTAAAACGTTAACACAACAAAAAGATATATGACATATGGCAAACGTACAGTAAACCAATGTTTATAACAAGTATAATACAATTGTACTATAAACAATTGTATTATAAGAAATTAGCCCTATAGCCAGTTTCCATAGGCCCACTAGTGCCCATCATGCTAAAATCATCAGGTGAAAAACTTTACATTATTGGCATGCATAGCAGAATTCATATTCTGTGTAAAAGATGTTAATGTTAACATTCTTCAGTTCATTCATTTATGTTATTTATGTTGACTAAAACTCATTCTACATTTTTCTCCTTGTGGGAATTCTTCTGCACAAAGTCGTCAGCTGAATGCACAATCTGCGTGAAGGCTTCCAGCATCAGGCAGTTCAGCTTCTCACTGGGTTTGGTCTCCTCGTGGTAGTTCTTCACCGGGAAGATGCAGTTCATCGTGACGCCGAGGCGGTTACTGCACTCGGTCATCTGCAGACACAGTGTAACACAGCGGCGTTACTCTATCATTAGTTTATCTGTAAACATGGGAGTCTATGGAAGTTATTCTGGACTCAAAGTACGAACAATTACTGACCTTCTCCTTGATCTTCTTGCTTTTGTAGATCTTAGTCATATCCTGCTGCGTCATCAAGCACACCTCGTCCACTCTGGTCATGAAAACCACTTGAGGAATTCCTGCAACAGAGGAACATGAGCTTAAAAAAAAAATGTAGTCTCAGCATTTTGGCCTCATGGCAACACAAAAACAGGGTTTTGGTCATAAAAAAAGAAAAAGCAAATGGTGGTTTCTTCTGATTTTCATGTAGACCAGCCAAAGAGCTTCTGGCAATTTGAACAGAGGACCCTAACACTCTGAATACATGTTTGGAAGTAACTTTCGCTTCATATTCTTTAGTGAACTGTAGATCTTTTTAGGCTGAAAGAGTGTTCTTGGCTCTGACCAGGATTGTATAGATGTTCCAGAGACAGTGGCAGAACAATGGCAAATGGCCCTGTCTATAAACCCACAGCAGCTAATAGCAGATACCTGTGCTTTCCTAAAGCTTTTATTTTCTGGCAAGATTTTTCAGCAAGAAGGAGTTAGGCCTTCCAGTGAGAACTACAAGCTGTCCTGAGCTTTAGCCCACGTTTTCTTGCTCAGACCTTCAGCAACCACATGTTTAAATACGCGCTAACGGAATTCTTTGCTTAGTTGTTGTACTTGTTGAAGCAGTGGCAGATATAAGAGTGAGCTCACCTAATTTACTAGCCGCTGCTCTGATGGTCCTCATTTTTTGGATGACTTCATCCTTCATCAGGGTGACTTTGTCAGCCGCAATCACGCTCACTAGACAGTGAATCTTATCATTCAGAGTGGGGTTCAGGATGTAGTGTCTGTTGTCTTCATCGATTGGGGCGCGAGCTTTAAACTAAACATGAGAAAGAAAGAAAATGGAGAATGAAAGCGTCACTTCTACAGCATACAGAAGCTAAGGGTGGACTGTTTTATTTCATTGGTTGTGTGCAAGTGTGTGTATATAGATCTTACTGTGTAGTTGTTGGGTACGTGGCCTTTTAACACACTCTTGATGTCATCAGGGTGCATCCCTTTGTGCTCTTCCTCTTCCAGACCCATCACGTCATAGAAGGTGAAAGGTACGTTTCCAACATTGAACTTCTCAAACTGTAAATAATAATAATAATAATAATAATAATAATAATAATTTTAAACATATCTGATATCTGTGCTCACAAGCAATTCCATCATTTGTAGCACATCACATATTATAAGTTATATGCCAATCTTCTGCAAGGTTTGAGACATTGAAAAGAAAACCTGAGAAACAATAGCAGACTAGTGAGGAGACCCCGAATCCCTAAATTCCCTGTAACGTTATACCCAGTTCCCATCCCCCAGATCCCCCAATCACAAGATATAACCAGCACTGAGAGGGTGAAGACTAATGTGGAGACATGTGAAATCAGTCACTGCATCTTTTTTTCAAAGGCCGCCTCACCTTTGTGGTGAAACTCTCGCCTGTTAATGCTGAAGCTGTCAGACAGTTGATGTACTGATGTCCTTCAAAGATGGTTTTGATGGAGTTTATGATGCTGGATTTCCCCGCCCCGACCGGTCCATGCAGAAGAAAGCGTAGCTCTCTGACGTCCACACTGCTAATTTTAAAGCCCTTTAGGGCGCTGATCATTGGATGTTGTCTAAGAGGGGAAAAAAATAACAGTTCTTAGTACCATAAATGAGATCAGGTCCAGACCAGTGACAAGTCCTAAACATGAGTCCTAATCAACTCATTTTTAATAATCAACAAAACAATTTTACGCAATGTTTCTAAAGCAAACTCTGATTATTAGGTAAAAATTAATGAATAAACAAATAAATAAATAATTAAAAAAGGTAAATACACTGAGAACATTTGATTTTGAAGGTTCCCTGTAGATGCTTTTTAACATGCGTCTAAATATCTGTTAAATAATAACATCCAATTACATTTCAGTTTCATCTTTTAAAAATTACAACATCTTTTACACAGCCCCTTCATTTCAGGGCACCATAATGTTTGGGATTGCTTAACTAGTGCAGGCCTAAGATACCTACAGCTCGTCCTTATGTCAAACAATGCAAACTACAAACTAAGACAAAGCAACTACAGACTCCAAAGGTGTTTAAAAGCTGTAAAAGCTGAGCCAATGTAAGTCAAAGAAGCTGTTATGAGGTTGAAAATCAATAAAAAAACCATTAGAGACGTCGGCCAATCCTTGGGATTGCCTGCAAAGGGACTGGTAAGCCAAGGAAGACAACCACTGCTGATGGCAGAAGGATCTCCACGAATATTTGGAAAGTCCTTGGTTGTCTGTCCAACAGATCTGAACAGCCTTCAGGAGGCGCAATGCATTTGTCAGAGACTGCTATCCACAGAAGAAGAACTTTGTGAACAGAAATACAGAGGCTACAATGCAAGATGCAACCCACTAAACAGAATGGCCAGATAAGAGTTTGCAAAAAAGTACTGCAGACATCTGGAAAAAGCTCTTGAGGACAGATACGACTTAAGATTAAGATTTAGCTTTATCAGAGTGATGGCAAGAGCAAGATGTGGAGGTAGAACGAACTGCCCATGAGCCAAAGCAGACCATCGCATTTGTGAAACATGATGGTGGGGGTGTCATGGCTTGGTTATCAGGTACTGGTGGACACATCTCTATTGATGATCTCCAGAGCAGGAGAAGACCTCAAGCATTTCTCATTTGTCTCCAAATCCCCTCACAGTTAAGTGCTGATGTTGATCATCAGGGGGTTTAGGAGAAACAAAATTGAGATCTCTCCTCAGAAGATAAGAAAAGACATGAATCCTGAGGTGTGTAGGAACATCTTATCTGCTCAAATTCCAGTAATTGCCCTTATATGTGCTCCATATGTTGAAGGGAAACCTTAAGGGAGCAAGGCGCGAAATAAGCAAGAACTGAAGATGGCTGCTTTAGGGGCTGGGCAAAACATCACCAGAGAAGATACTCAGCACCTGGTGATGTCTATGACGTGCAGACGTCAAATATATGCTAATATATGCAAATACCCTTAAATTCTAATTGTGAAACTGTGGAGCAAAAGGAGGAACATAGCAAGGAAAACTCTGTCTTTGTCCAAAACATTATGGAGGACACTGTATGATCAAGAATGACGGTGGACTTACTTCCATTGGACAGTCCTCCATTCTTTGAGTTCTGTAAGAAATGCATTACTCAGTTATTGGTGTTGCAGATGTTGATACTGTCCATTACTATCAGTTAATATTCATCTTAATTTTACACCACATTTAGAGCTATGAGGCATTTGTTAGAGTCATCTGCACAATTCCTACATACCAACAGTGACCATGGCAGAGCATGAGGTGCTTTCCGAATTACTCTTTATGGTTAAAGTGTAGTTCCCTTCATCTCCAATCTCAGCGTTCTTGATTTCCAAGAAAAACGTTGTGCCAATTTTCCCTGTTTTGTGTTTGCCCTCCACACAGCACAGTTTCTGGCCTTTCTTCTCCCATGTCGCAGTTAATTTGTCTGTGTTTGTCTCACAGCGAAGAGTGACATCTTCTCCAATCTTGACTTGTTTATCAGCCAAAACAGTGACAAATTCCACTGGAAACAGAAGGAAGAGATTGTTAGAAAACAGAAATTCATCCAGCAGGGAATATTGGTCTGCATATAATCATATGCAGTGTATCCATCTTCAGGTCAGGTTACAGTGATCAGGTTGGCAATCTGTGGGTAATTTAGCCACTGGATCAATATTTTTATGGGGCTATTTCCAAGGTCTTGAGTAGTGTTCTGGTTGTCTTGCCACTGGATTAATGTTGCTAATGCCCACAGTGCTTTGCAGTTTTACCATAACACAGTTATGTAACAGTTTTGGCTCATTTTATTTACGCTGCCGAAATGTACATACACACAGCCCACTAGAGAAAGCCTAATCGCAGAATGTCTACTTAGCTAAAAGGCTAAAGGCTAAAAGGCTAAAAGCTAATGCTTGACCAACCGAAGCAAGCAATTGTATGCTCAGGGAAGACTCTGGTGGAGACTGAAAAAGCTAAATGCTAACTCATCCAACCAGCTACAATCAAGCTCCTAAACTAACCAAAGCTAGCTCTGTTGCAGAGCCTTTATATATATATATACAGTCATGCCCGAAAGTATTCATACCCCTGTCAAAGTTTGACTTAAATTTACTTTTATTTAACCAGAAATTATATTTTTGCCTGGAAATGACACAGGCATCTCCCAGGAGATAACACGATGATGTACAATAGGCATCATTGTGGGAAAAAGTATTTCTCAGCTTTTATACACATTTGAACAAAAAGTGGCATGTCCAAAATTATTCATACCCTTCTCAATAATTAATAGAAAAGCCTTCATTGGCTATTACAGCAATCAAACGCTTACTGTAATTGCTGACCAGCTTTTTGCATGTCTCCACTGGTATTTTTGCCCATTCATCTTTAGTGATGAGCTCCAACTCTTTGAGGTTTGAGGGTCTCCTTGCCATCACCCTGATCTTTAGCTCCCTCCACAGATTCTCAATTGGATTCAAGTCAGGACTCTGGCTGGGCCACTGCAAAACATTAATGTTTTTGTCTGCTAACCATTTCTTCACCACTTTGGCTGTGTGTTTTGGGTTGTTGTCGTGCTGAAATGTCCACCGGTTCCCAAGGCCAAGTTTTTCTGCAGACTGCCTGATGTTGTTGTTGAGAATCTTGATGTATTGCTCTTTTTTCATGGTGCCATTTACTGCGATCAAGTTCCCTGGTCCATTGGCTGAAAAACACCCCCAAAACATTAGGTTCCCACCACCATGTTTGACAGTGGGGATGGTGTTCTTAGGGTTGAAGGCTTCTCCTTTTTTACGCCAAATGGTGCACACATCATTGTGGCCAAACAATTCAATTTTTGTTTCATCTGACCATAAAACAGAACACCAGAAGTCTTCTTCTTTGTCCAGATGAGCATTTGCAAAGGTCAAGCGGGCTTTTGTGTGCCTTTTCTGGAGAAGTGGTGTCCTCCTTGGCCTGCGTCCGTGGAACCCAGCAGTGTGCAGTGTCCGTTGAACTGTCTGCCTTGAGATGTCGCCACCAGCAGAGTCCAGATTCACCAGGATGGCCTTGGTGGTGATCCTTGGATTTTTCTTCACCTCTCTCACTATTCTCCTGGCCAGCACAGGTGTCACTTTTGGCTTCCGACCACATCTTCTGAGATTTTCCACAGTGCGGAACTTCTTGTATTTTTTAATAATACTTTGCACTGTAGCCACTGGAACTTGAAAACATTTTGATATGGCTTTATAGCCCTTTCCTGACTTGTGAGCGGCCACAATGCACAGCCGCAGGTCCTTAGTGAGCTCCTTTGTCTTAGCCATGACTGTCCACAAACCAACTGCAGAGAGCTGCTGGTTTTCTCCTGTTGAGTTGATTAAAACAGCTGTTCCCAATGAATCAGGGTAATTAGGATGCTTTAAAACAGCTTGGACTATTTGGAATGGTATAGAACTTTGGATTTTCCCATATACTGTGACAGTTTTCAAAGGGTATGAATAATTTTGGACATGCCACTTTTTGTTCAAATGTGTATAAAAGCTGAGAAATACTTTTTTCCCACAATGATGCCTCTTGTACATCATCGTGTTATCTCCTGGGAGACGCCTGTGTCGTTTCAAGGCAAAAATATAACTTCTGGTTAAATAAAAGTAAATTTAAGTCAAACTTTGCCAGGGGTATGAATACTTTCGGGCATGACTGTATACACACAACATGTATAAATATAACATTAAAAGTATACACAAAATATTTATTATGAATATATATATATATAAAAAAGTATACAAAAATATATTTAAAAGTATACAAAAACATTTATTATAAGTATACAAAAATATTAATTAAAAATATACAAAATATATATTTAAATGTAAACAAAAAAGACCTTTAAAAGAATATAAAAACATTTATTTTAAATATACAAATATATACCTAAAAGCATACAAAAATATATTTAAACAAAAACATTTATTATATATATAAACAAAAAATGAATCAAAAATATTTTTTACTGTAGAAAAATTGCTCTCTCTCTCTCTCTCTCTCTCTCTCTCTCTCTCTCTCTCTCTCTCTCTTAAGCAGTTTGACCAATGGTTGATGTACCTACAGGTACATTTACACCAATCATGGCGAAGAAAAGGCGGGACTTTAAACATGTATATAAAAAAAAAAAATTAAAATCCATTGTCTGGGTGCCATATACATTTTATTGTATTTATTTATTTGTTTACTTCTTTCAAGATCACAGGAATGCCTAGACCATCTGCAGAATAAAGAAATACCAGTTTGGTCAACCAACATAAAAACGAGCTGTGTCTGTAAATAGGACTGCTTTCAGTTTATTTCAGTTTCAGATTTCATACCCTGTAACAACTCATTCATGGCTGGAATGCAGTGATTACTTTATTATCCTTCTTGCAGTGGGTGTAAACCATACCGGAAGTGAACGGTTGGACTCAATTGTCCCTCAGTCCAAATTAAACCATTTGGATGAGGTGAAACTTGCCCAATTATTTAGTGCTTCGTTGTATTTACCAGTCTATATTACTTAGCATTACTGTGATCTGAACTAGCTTGTAGCTTCAACATACAACTTTGGATTGGATTATTTAAACTTACTGGGTGTTGGAGGGCGGTGACCTGTGGAATTGGAGACAAAAAAAAAAACATTAATAAACAGCGGACAAAATAAGTTCATATACCATATACACCCACTTGCTCATTCAGACAATGCTTGATTTTAACTGCTGAAGATATTAAGAGCTTCATGTTCTAACCCTGGAGAAATGCTACACAGGAAACCCGAAGACATCATCGCACACAAGCCGTCCTTCATTAAACATCCTGCTACCAAAGACATTCTCTAAGGAATCTGCTTCTTCCCGGCTAAGGCTGCAGTGGATCTAGAGCCTACCCAAAATCACTGGCCACAAGACCGGAATAATGGACAGGGCAGGACTGGGCAGGGCACCAGTCTGCACCATTTTCAGGGTGCGACAAACAACCACACACTCATACCTTTGAGGCAATTCACCGCAGCCTATTCATCTAGCATTATTAATTATTACAGAGGGAGAAAAATGGAGCTCCCGGAGGGAACCTGTGCCGATACGAGCACGAGAAGTTATAGACTCACCTTTGTCAGAAGTGCTGCTGAGGTCTGTCTCCTTCTCTAAGACTGCAGCTCTGCTCCTCCTGTCTGCTGCATTTATTCGATGAAGATGATGCACTTTCACTTTGAATAGAGGAAGTTGCTGGGCGGAGACTTTGAATGTTGTTTTTGTAAAGAGCCGGTTTCTGAGAAACTGAAACTGAAAGTCTGAAGCAGTGTAAAAGTAGGGCTTACATTTACATTTAAGGCATTTAGAAGACGCTCTTCTCCAGAGCGACTTACAAAAGTGCTTCACCCAAGAGAAACCTCAGCTAGTTTAAATAGACTAATAATTCAAAGATCCTCTAAGTTTAGACTCTACTAAACACAAGTCAGTAAAGAGACCATAGTACTCTTCTCTTAACCTGAGTACTCTCAGAAGAGGAGAGTCTTCAGTCTGGGTTTGAAGACAGCGAGCATTGGACTCTGCTGTTCGGACACCCAGGGGAAGTTCGTTCCACCACTTCGGTGCAGGACAGAAAAAAGTCTGGACGCTCGTCTTCTGTGGATCTTAAAGGATGGCGGGTCGAGCCGAGCCGTACTTGAAGCTGGAAGGGCTCTTGGTGCGGATTGGCTTTTGACCCTTGCCATCAAGTACGGAGGGGCTGGCTGGTCTGTTCTTGGCTTTGTAGGCCAGAGTCAGGGGTCTGAATCTGATGACCTGGGCACCAGCTACGGGAAGCCAGTGAAGAGAGAACACAGCAGAGGAGTGACATTTTTGTATTTTGAACCACATTTGTGGGCCTTCAATACTTGAAGATCTGCTGGACAAATACTAAAAGAGCACATTTTCCTTCATTCTTCACTGATGACCTGATTGAACACTCAAGTCTTACTCTGAAAATAATTTAAGGATTATATCTTGCTTAATGCATAGATTACATAGCAAATAGATAAAGCCTATCAAAAAAAAACATCAATCATCATGCATAGCAATCAGTGTTTATGATATAGGTCTTCAAATAGGTCTATGATATTTGCACATATACAGGTAGCCTACACAGAATGCCAGAAGGTATGCACTCGCAGTTGTGGCTAGAAGTTTGCAGACACTCATCATAGACATGACCTTCATGGACAACATCAGACTTTGAACTGTTGTTTTCCTGGGACAGGAAGACTTCCACAACATCCACCTTATGAACAAGAGCTTTGATAAACTTGCCTATTGGGACTCCGCATCCCAACGCACTCCCCAGTGCATCCCAAAAGTACTGGATTCCAGAGAACACAGTTATCTCCACTGTTCCACAGCTGAATGCCTGGCACTATTAGGCAGCATGGTACCAATAAGTCCATGTTTATCTGCTCCAGTGAGTGCTATTCTATTGCCCGTACTTTACTTGAATCAAACTAAAACAATGAATTATTTCAGGTAAAACATGAAATATTGTGAAATGCAATTACTATATATAGAGAATTTGGATTGAGCATTTGGCTAATAAGACTAATGCATTATTCATTTGCTAGGTAACAGAGAAAATGAGAAAATTGAGGACCCCAGATTAAAATAGCCGATACCCAATCAATTCAAATGATCTATTAAAATCTGCCCCAATTCAGATCCACTGGATCAGATCAGGACATTTCCTACTGCCTTCACTGTGGAAAAGCAGAGCAAAGATTTTGACCCTGGAGTGATGGTGCACTATTCTACTGTGCAGCAACATCTGCACACCTATACAAAATGCAGCATCAGATATTTTCAAAGGAACATCTAAAACAATCCTGAAGCACTTCAGAAACACTTCCTGTGGACTGATGAAGTTAATAGAACTTTATGGCTGCGATGGCCACAGGTTTGTTTGGCGAAAAAAGATGCAAAAAAAAGATAAAGGTGAAGATGGCTTCTACAGCAGGATAAATACTCCTAAAAATCTAGAAAATCTAGATCTCAAATTCAACCTGTTTTGTCTTTATTTGTGCTGAATGTCCTTGCTGATATTGTCTGCTTTGTTGTCAGATTCGGACATTGGTCTGTGGTCAGGGCTTATCTATGAAAGTGAAGCAATCTACATTGACACATCACTGCACACATAACCGCCATATAAACAATTAGAAATACCTAGAAGTAGGTAAAGGATCATTGTATAACTCATGTATAACTAACTTTTCACCATAGCAGACTTAACAACCTTTTTCACACTGCACTACTAACAAATGCTGCTTCTGCTGGCCTCATTTGGGACAACGTTGCCTTTTTTGTCAGTATGGAAATGGTTTACACAGTTGCTGAAGGTGGTTTAATGACATTAACATTAAATGCTTTCCCATTCTTTGACACAGATGTTCAACTTCACCTTAAAAAATGTAGGTACTTTAACTTAGCAAGGCAGTTAAGTAAAAAAAAAAGTATGTTAAGTAAAGTATTAAGAAAGTATTACATTTATTCTAAAGTTAGTTAAGTTAAATATTTGAAGTTAATTAAGGAAACATAGTTAACATATATTTGAAAGTTTCAAATATCTTCAAAGACAAATCATTAGTTTTCTATGTTAAAGCAATTGTTTTTGGACAGTAGGTAGGAGGTTTTTGTGTGAGCTTTGTGTTGAGTGCAAGCCAGGAGAAAATGTGCAGGTATTTGCATACAGATATTTCTCTTTTACTACAAAAAAAATGGCTTAAACTATTTCAGCTTTCCCTTTTCTGTTCTAAATAAGATAAAGCTCTGTCTCTCAGCCCCAGCCTGCAACTCTCTGATTACAATGATACTGAAAGTGAAAGTGGACCGAGAGCATAAATACAAAGGAGCTTCAGGGCAGATTCAGGGCAATAGTTGAAGACCCAGACCTCAGTAACACTGCTAATAAAGGTACATTATTTTTTTATTTCTTAACGTCTTGCCTGTTTCTTACAGAACTTATTCGACTGTATGACTTTTATTCTGTAGTTTGCTTGAATGCATATACTTTCCATAGCCTCTCTACAGCATCTTCTCAGTTAGTTAACTCATTCCATTCAGATCTTTTTAATTTCATTAACTGAACACTAGTTAGCTTCTTGTTACTCTTAACTATGAGTTTGCATAACTCAAATGTCTTAGAATTTGCTATATACTTCATTACCTTATAAAGCCATCACAGTAGAATCACACCAGAAAGTTGCAATTTTGAATGTTTCTGTTTTGTGTTTAATTTGAATTAAATAAATATAGTGGTTAAATCTTTATTAGCTTTTAATGGAAGTCAATGTGAAAATAAAATAAAACTACTTTGTCATTTTGGAGCATTTCTAATACATGACATTTAGATTTTGATGCAATGTGAAGAACAGCTGCCAGATTCACATTATGTTAAAAAGTGAAAAACAGAAAAAGTAGATTTGTGTATCTGCGACAATTTGATTTTGAAATAGGGTTTTCGTAATTTTAATCTTAAGTTTGATTAAGTAACTATTGCTAATGCACTGCAGTCATGGTCTTTTTTATTGGTCTTCATTATCCTTTTTAAATATCTTTTTTCATTTATGTGTTATGTGTTTCTTTGAATGAGGAGTTCATTGGCAGGGACAATGTTGGAACAGTGACCTCTGGGAAGGATGTCAAAAGTTCAAATAGGGATGGAAACTATGATTGAAAACATACATTCAGGTGTTTTCTTTAGGTGACCTTTTGAATTTTTCGGACTGGATTAGTTTTACCTAGGGATGTGCTGTAATTGGAGTGATTACTAACAAAATGTGTTTTTATTCCAGTTTAAATGTTCATGTTAATTGAGTAAAGTACTGAGTAAAAAAAAGAAATGACAGGAAAACTGATGCTAACAACATTTTTGACAAATGTTGTTTGTAGAGTCTGTAAATATACTTTAAAAGAAAATGAAAGAAAACTTTAAGTACTGTCACGAACAATCTACTATATATTCATTCTAATTTCCACAACTGTAAACAGTCAGAGACTACCAGGGCCATCATTAGGCCCAATTTACTGGGACACGTGCCTCAGTAGAATATTGGCCCACTAAAATCATTGCAGTAAAAGTAATTACTTTATCTGAGCAGACGCACAGGACACGCGACACATATTCACTACATGCACTACACTTCCCATAATGCCCCAGCTGACATTTGGAAATATTTTAAATTCAGTCAGTCAACGGATAAGTTAGCAACAAGGTAGCTACTTCTAACTGCATAACTTACCATCAATTAGAGCAGTGAAGCGAAGCTATTCAAAAACCTAGCAAAGGCATCAGTTACATTAGCATAGGCTGTATTTTAGCTGGCTAGTTAAAGTGGCATTGATGAGTGAAGTATAGCCAGAATAAAAGTAAACTACTGTATTTTAGGAGCTTGTGTTATCTAACTAACATGCAAAGACACAATAACAGTTATACATGTGGTTTAATGCACTAAGGAAATAATAATCCATGCATGTGTGTTACCGTAATATTATTAATATAATAATAATAATAATCATCATCATCATCATCATCATCAGAACAAGTTAAATTATTACTAACATTATTATTATTAACATAACAAATTATGTTACAGTTATATTATTAATATATTAATAATAATCAGAAGAATAAAAATAAGAACTAGTTATATTATTACTAACATTATTACTAATTAAAAATAATGATATTATTATTATGTTAATAATAATATTATCAGACAAGTAACAGGGTTTAGCCTTCCCCTGTTAAATTCTGGGTGTGCTGCAGTCCTATGAATCTAAGAATCCTGTCTCACACCAGCCAAACAATGTTCTTCCTTCAGTTTATTTTAGATGTAAATTTATGCTTTGGCTCAAATTCGTGTATTCTATCATCTCTTTATTTTTTTTGTCTCTCCAGAGTTCTCAAACACAATGAAAACATTCAAGTCTAGTGTTTGACCACTGTGGTGAGCTTCAGTGAGGGGTCATTTCTGCTGTAGTCATCTGGAACAGAAGTGCCCATCCGGTGGAGGTCTGTCTCTGTGAGAAAGATCTACTACGATTGGAGGACTAAAGTCCATCACTGAACTTTCACTTTTACAAATTACACAAACCCCTTTTCCTCTGTTCATCGTTAACAAGCTAGGCTAAGGCTGGTTGAGTTTGCACACTTGGGTGCTCTGAAAAAATTACAGGCCCAGTGATCTACAAGTTCGTCAAACTCAGCGGCACTGTAGGAACCACCATATTTAGTCTCACAGCCGTTTATTTAGTCTAAGGCTTATTACACACCCTGGTGCATTAACTACAGGGACTTCTGTACAAACTGGTGGTGCTATTGTCTAGTAATAGAAGTTTTAATAACTCTTTTGGTTATAGATAATTCAGCCTAGCTTGTCCTACAGTAATAATATTGATGCCCGGATGTGAGAATTGTTTAAGTACATTACACTAAATACAAGTTGAGTTGTTGATTTGTTGACCAACATCAGCCCATGTAAGGAAGAATGCTATGTTAAAGCAAATTGTGTTTTAAGGGTTAGATTAGACTAAGTTTGATAGGTCATATACTTTGGACACTGGAGCTTATTGAGAGCTGCCAAAACACCACATTGTCTTTGCCAAATGTTTGGATCTCCCAGTCCTAGCCCCAAATATCAGAAACCAGTTCCAGGCCCTCCCACTCCCAGCCCTAAGTTCTCAGAGTTCCCTCCCTCTTAGAGTCTCCTCCCACAGTTTCAATGCTGATGGCATGTTCTGATAGCAATGGTAGACTTGAGTACAATTGCTTTAAATCAGCCGTTAAACAATGAAAACAATGTACAACAGAAAGTCCTGAAAGTCTTGAGAACCTGTGTTAAGAAAGTGTGCTCCAACAGCACAAACACACTTCACAAACTTGAACCTCAGAACCTGAGTTAATGATCCAAGAATCATAACCAGTGCAGATGCCTCCAGACAGTAAAATAAAAATGCTGAGCAGGGCCAGCACCTCAAGAGATTTGAGCTCTCAGGTGACTTTTCATAAGGTCTGAGACCTTAATTATCTAGTTAGAGCTATGGCTTATTCACAGTCATCACAAGGAAAGGCCACATTCAATCTTCATTTCAGCTTCGTAAATACTCTTAAACACTAAATACTCCTCAAGTCTTATCCCAACAATCAAACAGCTATGGGCTCCTAAAAGCAGCTGCCTAGCACTCTTAAAACCCACAAATACAAGAACACAAGAAAATGGCAAGACCATTTGCAGGTAGACATTTTCTGTGAATTAGAAAATTTAAAAAAATTTAATTTGGGAAGATCAAGAAAGCATTCAGAGAGAGAGAGAGAGAGAGAGAGAGAGTTTGACTGCAAAAGACCTTCAGGAAGATTCGGCAGACTCTAGAGTGGTGGTGCACTGTTCTACTGTGCAGCGACACCTTCACTAATATGGCCTTAATGAAGGATCTATTCCTGCCTCCTTATCACAGAATGCAGCAGCAAACGTCTAAACAACATCTAAACTAACCTGATGCAGTTTGAAACTTTGTGGCGTCAGTGAGCAAAGATGTGGAGAAAAATGGTGCAGATTTTCATGTAAAGAACACCTGTCCAATAATGTTGTGTTGCAGCCAGTGACACAGAGAACAGTTTACTGATGGAAGAAAGAATGGATTTAATTTAATAGCAGGAAATTCTGAAAGCAAACATCACACCATCTGCAACAAATATAAAAATGACTTCTACAGCAGAATGTTGGTTCTAAACCCACCTCAGAATTTGGGTGCAAATGCCATTGGGTGCAAACCATCCATTAAAGGTTAATGCTTTACTATATAGATTTTTTTAGAATGTGTAAAAGTGTCAAAATTGACAACTGATCTGCATTTCAGTGAACCATACCCCCCTCCCCCTCCAAAAAAATAAAACATCTAAAAAAATAAAATGTGTAATCTAAACACTTTAGGTTGAATTTAGACCTTAGTCATTAGTCAAGGCTATATAAAAGTGGAAGAATCTACTTCTACACACCATTGCAGCCACTGTGCAAATGGTGTGGAGCACCAGTAGGTTATGGGTTATTGCAAAACACAATAGCATCAGTCAAAACCTACCTTTTACACCTCCCTCTACAGAGAAACAGTGCCGACGGCTTCCTGTTGACCTCATTTGTGCAGTGTTGCCTCCCACCATTTACCTTCCCATCTTTTGTTTTCAATATGAAACAAAGAAAAGAGTGGAAAAAAGGCTATATAATATATAGCATATGCTATATAAATAATATATGTGGATTGTTTTTGTGTGTATGGGGACAAGGCTGCAGGGGGGCAAAGGTGGAGAAGGTATGGGGGGGTGGGTGGTTGCAAGACAGTAAACTTCCAGTTCAGCACTATGTGGTTATCATGTCTGCACAAGTTGGTTTTTTGGTTTTCACTAAGTGAGCAGTTTCTCACAGTTAGCACAGAGTGATTTCCTCTCGTTGTGGACAGTTGACCATAAAAAAAAAAAAAACATCCAACAAGTTCATATCAGTTCAACACTTTAAATGGATTCTAGTTTTTAGTTGAAAAGTTAAGTTATTATTAACATAGAATTTTTAATCGAGTTTTAAAGTTTCAAAGTTTTTTTTTACTTTTCTTTTTAAATAAAGCATTTATTTTTGCACAGGAAATTTAGCACTGCTTTTAGTGCTAAATTTTTTAAATCTTTAAATTTTGCCCTGCTTTTACACTTCAGTTGTTGATTTTGAAAAATGAAATGAAAAAATGTAAATGTCGACTTTTTGACCTGTAGAACACCAACAAACATGATAATCAAGACTTCAAGTCTCATATTTTTATGTTTGAATTTGAAAAACTCTTACTGTTGCCGTAAACAAGACAATGTGACTGAGCCCATCCACAATTTCTTCTCTTAACCTGCATGATTTTGAAACTGAAAGTAGAATGAGAGCATATAAATGCCAAACAGCTGCTGACTCGAGTATCAGTATCAGTCACACTTCGCATCAAGGTAAGTTTCCCGTACGTTTTCATTTTTCTGTTTCCACAAGATGACCTTTTAGTGGTGTTCTTGTTTGTATTTACTGTACCTTTTAAAGATTTCTATACTAATATATATTTAAAATAAATAAAAATAGATAGTTTAAAAAGTGCATTATCTTAAAATATCTAATAAATTTTTATTGAAGATTTGAAGTTAATTAAGGTCATATAGGTTATTGTTATTGTTAACTTAATGTAAGTTTAAATTATTCAAAATTTTAAATGGAACAAGTTAAATAACTTCTCTAACTGAGGACCAAAAACACCTTATTTTCATAAAACTTTTTGAAAAACAAATAAGTAAGTAAATAAAATAACCTATACTTTTTATATAGTATGGAATCATTTTAAATATTTTGTAAATGTTAAATAATGTTGTGGTAATGAATGATCTTCAGCTTTGGAAATCAGTGCCTGTAATCTTTGTTATGTGCTATATTTCTTATATAGAAAAATGTGAAAATCATGTGTTGTAATGTGTTACCATTTCGAGGATGTCTGTTTTGTGTTTAATGCTAAACAAATGGAGTGTTTAAAAAAAATAACTTTGTGGTCAAAGATTATTTTATCATCCAATTTTTTTCTAGAGTTTCTATTTCTAAAACAGCAACACTGGTGTTTATAATGAAATAACTTTTTATAAATCTATTCTTACCATGGTGATACCATAACTGCTTTAGCCCAATTATAAAACTGTGCGACCTGTTCCTCCGCCTTTCTGTTTGTTTTATTCTCTTTGTTTGCTTTGGGAGTGTTATAGCCTGAAGTCAAAACACATGAAGCAGGTTTAAATACAAAACAGAGAGCAAAGACAGTGAAGGTCACAAACAAATTTCAACAGATAAAACAGTCACCTGTACCAGGGGTCAGCAACCGAAATCTTTAAAAAAATCTTTTTTGTGTACTTTACTGAATTTATATTGTACCATTTTGCTTATAAATATGCCTCAGTATGTGTTAACATCCTAATATTAGCTAAAAAGTATAAATGTAAAATTAGACTTACTTAAATTTGACTTACTAAGCTGTAGCTCGGCTATAGCTGTTTTTCTAATGTCTGGCAGGAAACTTTTCCGCAAAAGTGAAAGTGTCTCGTAAAATATCTGTCAACGTTCTTATTGGAATTTTCCCAGTTCCACCTTAAATAGTGCCCAAGGTGCTAAAACTGCTGCACCCGCAAGTGGAATGGGAAAATTCAAACAAAGAGCTGCTAAATGAGCAATTTTAGTAAAGAAATTTTTGTTTTAGTGTTTTTAACCGTAAAAGACCAGATGCTGAGCTGGAAGAAAAGCACAAAACTGACAAAATGGCAAATCATTTTCCTTGAGAATTATGAACGCTGATCCAGGAGATGAAGGGAACTACAATGTAACCACTAGCTAGGCGAAATTGTTGTCTACATTGCTGTGTGGTGCTGTTGAGCCACAAGAGGGCAGTAAATGGGCCACATGTTGCCGAGCCCCAAAAACATGTTATTTCCATTTATCTTTTTGAAAAACAAATAAGTAAGTAGAAAAAATATAACCTATACTTTTTATATAGTATGGAATCATTTAACATATTTTTGTAAATGTTAAATAATGTTGTGGTAATTAATGATCTTCAGCTTTAGAAATCAGTGCCTGTAATCTGTGTGCTATATTTCTTATATAGAAAAACACAAAAATCATGTGTTGTATTGTGTTATGGATGGATGTCTGTTTTGTGTTTAATGTAAAACAAATTGACTTTAATGCAATGTTTAAAAAAATAACTTTGTGGTCAAAGATTATATTTTCATCCAAGTTTCTATTTCTAAAACAGCAACATTGGTGTTTTTAATGAGAGATTTATAAATCTACACAAACATGTTGCAGAGCCCCTCCCTATACTGCCTTGTGAAAATGAGCACACTGTATGAAAAGCAAACTTTAATATATGAATATTTGTTTATTTGAACAATACTAATGCATGTGTTTTTTTTATAAAATTACCTCCATCTCTCAGTACTGAATACGTCTTTAGATAGCAGACCAGACTAAACGTCTGAGGTTTAAATAAGACAGACTCCTCCAGAATAATCCTCTCCAACCATGTTCTGATCATCTGCAGCTGATGTTCTGCTCCTAATTCTACACATTTGAAGGAGTAATAAATGTGTTCCATCTCTCAGTGTTGATCACATGAAGATCAAATGTCCAGATGATAAAATTTGTTCAAGATAAAATTACATTTTCATGGGATCTCCTAATTTTTTTCATGCGAATGTGGACTGCTAACAACTCTTCCAACTTTCAAGCCTTTAATTTATCTGTTTGGATTCCTTGCTAAGAATCAGACAAACTGTTGTAGCTAATTAAGACCAAGCATTAGAGTACTAAATATTCTGACTATAGCCTTTTCCCACAGTTCTCTAGGTGGACAATCCACTGGCAGATTGAAAATGAACTGGCTTAAACTCGGTTCCAAACCTGGTGAGTTTAAACTATTCAATACAAACGTCCTGAAGCTTTCAATTACACATACAGTCTAATTTCCTAATAAACCTGATATATATATATATATATATATATATATATATATTTTTTTTTTTTTTAATAGAACTATAATAAGATATATCTCTTATTTAGCCATTCAAATCCAATATTTTATGTGATTTGAAGTAAATTAAGTAACTTGGGTCTATTTTTTTATTACTTTACACAAAATAAAAGTAGCTAGAACCTGTCTTGCTAGAACCTTGGGTACTGGAATAGACCATGGAATATTAGCACCATATTACCCAAAATAATTACTAGTACTATAAATGTTAACATGATTTCCTTTGCGTATGAGCTTATTAAGGGATGTTTCAATCTCTCCTCTTTGTTTCCAAAAGTTTTTGTCACAGTTTTGGCCGATAAACAAGTGAAAATCGGAGAAAACTTCTCTTTGAAATGTCAGACAAACACCGAAAGAATAACTGTGACATGGAAGAAGAAAGACCAGACGCTGTGCTGTGTGGAAGGAAAGCATGAAACCGTCAAAGATGGCAAATCATTTTCCTTGAAAATAACGAACGCCGATCCAGGAGATGAAGGGAACTACACTGTAACCATACAGAATTCATCGGGCAGCGCCTCATGCTCTGCCATGGTCACTGTTGGTATGTAGGAATTCTTAAGGACATAGTCATACCCTAATAGCTCAATATTAACATCACACTAAGATAATAGTGAACTGTTACTGAAAGACAGTAATGGGCACCAATCTGTAATAAATAAACCCCCCAAACTAAACCATATAGCTTGAATTTTCCCCTTTCAACATCCTGTGTCCCGCAGAAGTATAACAAAAGTGTTATTACTAAGTTCTATTATCAGAGAACTGCCCCACCAGTTTGTACCTGCAGTTTCTGAGTAATAAGCCTCAGTGTGTGATGAGCCTTTCTTCGTTAAGGGATAAATTACAGCTGTTAGTGAAAGGTGGTATCTCATTCTAGCTCTATGATAACTCAGTGATGCATTTCTTACAGAACTCAGCGAATGGAGAACGGTCCAATGGAAGTAAGTTTAATTTAAGATCATTTAATGAGTTTAACATATTAGCAAAACAACTGAACAAAAATTATTGCATGTTTTTTCCCCCAAAATGATTGATGATTTTTAAAACTTCAAATATTACTTATATTACAAATATAAGTATTACAAATTTTACAGTTACATAATTAAGTTAGAGGATTTTGTGCTTTTAATTTGTTTGATTTGCTAGGCAAATATTTAATTGTAACTCTAAAATCATACAAAACAAAAATAATGCAATATTCTTGCTAATATTTCAGAAAATAATGTTTTCACTTGGTTTGTAGCATATTTAATAAAACTCTAAACCAGGTGTAACAATCAAGTTTCTCTTTAAACAATTACTTGAATAACTTAATTAAAAAGAATTTCAATGGGACTTTTCCCCATGTATAGCTCTGCAAACTTTTGTTTTCCCTCTTAGACAAGAGCCAATGACCAAGAAGTTAAAGAACTTTGGGATTTGCAGCAGGGATGTTAAAGAGCTTCGCTTCCTTCTGTATGGACCAGTTGGGGCAGGGAAATCCAGCATCACAAATACCATCAAAACCATATTTGAAGAACATCAGTACATCAACTGTCTGGCTGCTTCAGCTTCAACAGGCAAGAGTTTTACAAAAAAGGTGCGTGCACTCCTGTTTTGATCAAAAATGGATATTCTGTTAAGGTGGTATTCTAAAATACTCCACATGTCTCACAGGAACCACAGATTAGCCTCCACGCTGAGTGTTGGTAGCATCTTGTGATCTGAAAGACCTAGTGGATATAATATTGGATATAAAATAACTGGGGATTTGGGAAGTTGGGTAGTTATTCATGTTCCAAACCAGGAACCAGAAATATTGTGTCCATGGGTTCCAAGTTGGCCCCACATACGGATGCCCACCAGGGTCAGTTATGGGACCAGGAAGGGTTAAAAAAAGGGGCCCCATCTGGGTTGTACACGGCACATGGTGGCTTAGATGGGACCCATGTGAGATTTGGGTGGACTGTAACAATGGGGCCTGTTTGGGACGCTCAACTGGGTCCCAGAAATAACACGTGTTTAAACCCACTCAGAGGCCACGCCCATATGCAATTCACCTGGCCCATGTTCCACCCATGTGAGCCACACATGAGCATGTTGGTTCCTGCTTTAACAAACGACTGGGTACAGTGAAAGTGAATTGGTCACCCAAGTAAGAAATATATAATAAGTATAAAGTAAGTAAGTATATAAGTAAGAAGTATATAATATTTTTTAAAAGCCGATTTTGATCAAATTGTGATGAATACTGTATATCAAATTTGCAGTATCCAGTACCAGAATTATGCTTGACATTTAGATTTATTATAATAATAATTATTATTATTATTATTATTATTATTATTATTATTATCATCATTATTATTATTATAATTATTATTATTTACAGCTTGAGAAGTACAGTGTCGGGAATGTACCCTTCACCTTTTTTGATGTGATGGGTCTGGAAAAGGGGTCAGAAGGGGTGCACCCTCACGACATCATCAGTGCTTTAAAAGGCCATGTACCCAACAACTACGAGGTAACAAACACACACAAACATACACAATCAATGAGACACAATCGTATGACCTCATGTTTTTTCTCTGATATTTAGTTTAAAGAGAACGTCCCAATAGATAAAGACAACAGATCCTACATCGTCAACCCCACTCTGAATGATCAGATTCACTGCCTAGTGAGCGTGATTGCAGCCGACAAAATCATCCTGATGACAGATGAAGTCATCCAGAAAATGAGGACCATTAGAGCAGAAGCCAGTATATTGGGTGAGCTCACTTTTACATAACAATAATACAAAAAAAAAAAAAAAAAACGTTACAAGTGTTTTTTAGTTACTGCTTATTAACAAGTGCAGCAGTTGTAGAGTTGTAGTGTGTGTGTGTGTGTGTGTGTGTGTAATAACTGTGGTTTGAGGAGAATACTTGCTCAGCTGGAGTTTGTAGTTTTCACAAGAAGCTCTAACTCCTTCTTGCTGAAAAATCCTGCCATAAAATAAAAGCTTTAGGAAAAGCACAGGTATCTGCTATTAGCTGCTGTGGGTTTATAGACAGTAGATATTTCCATGGTTCTGCCTCGGTCTCTGAAACATCCACATAGTCCTGATCAGAGCCCAAAACACTCAGACCTTGTGTTTGGTGAAACGACCAAGTCATCAGCTGCGTTTCTCCGCTCAGGTTGTCAGAAAGCACCTTAGCTGGTCTTAGCTGGAATGAAATGGGAGCTGTTTCTAACATGTGTGTGATCTGTAAGAGCTCATGTTCTTCTGCTGCAGGAATTCCTCAAGTGGTTTTAATGACCAGAGTGGACGAGGTGTGCCCGATGACAAAGCAAGACGTGACTAAGATCTACCAAAGCAGGAAGATCAAGGAGAAGGTCAGCCACATTGCTAAAACTTTGCTAAAGTTTCTACTTTAATTCCAGAATAAAAAAAACGCTGCTGTGTTACACTGTGTCTGCAGATGACCATGTGCAGTAACATACTGGGCGTCCCAATGAACTGCATCTTCCCTGTGAAGAACTACCACGAGGAGACCAAACCCAATGAGCAGCTGAACTGCCTGATGTTGGAAGCCTTCACACAGATTGTGCATTCAGCTGACGACTTCGTGAAGAAGAATTCCAACCAGCAGAAAACTGTAGAATGAGTTTCCTCATATTCAACATTAGCATGATTAATGTTAGCTTGATGTTCGATTCATTGAGAAATCTTGCTCTTTTCATAGAACCAAATTTTATGAAATATACGAGAATAAGGATACTGTCTATAGCTATTGCTTTTCTTTGTAACTTAATTTGTAATTTAATTAATCAAGGTCTGTGTGGGGGCCATAAACAATAAAACTTAAAAAGTCTTAAGAACTTGATTGTTGAGAAGGTACGTTCCAACATCTCAAAAAATGACTATGAAATAAATTTTCAAAGAATCATAACCTGTGCAAAAACCTCCACAGCTATCCTCCTGGGGTTATTTAAAACTCTATAATGAATTGTGCTCCATGAACTACACTACAGAATTTTCTGTTACATTTACAACCCAACGAAAACATCTTCAGCAGCATCTGACTTGACAACAACATCTGTGCTGGTCCAGCCCACACAGCAGTTTACATTGGTTTTCTCAGTGGTTGCTGAGAGCCTTAATAAAAGATGTATTTGCCGATCTGTAACTACCAGTATTTGCTAACAAATCCACAAGCTTTCTTAATTAATGTACATTATATAAAAAAGTGGTTCCCAACCCTGGTACTGGAGGACCACCTACTAGTGGGAGGAAGTCGCCAGTTGACCCGCCAATTTGTGTTCCTTCTTCCCTGATCACAGACTCTTGCCAGCATGGGAAAGAGGATGTTAGCCATCAGAGAGACTATAAATGCAGGGTTTGTGTTTGGATAAGTGAACAGTATGTGTAAATTAACCCTAGCCTCTTCCTAGGCTGAAATCACAGTTGGTGGAGAATGCGGGCACAGAGCCTAAATAGTGATGTACTTTTATTAATTTTTTGTTACCATATCAAGGGCGGCAACGAAGGAGGGCTCCTTGCCCCCCGGGATCCTTTGGACCTCCTCCACAGAGTTTGGAGCAGTCTTCTTGTTAGCCCCCAGGGTGACATCACAAAAATTTCAGCTGGGGGGACCTCCCATTGTGCCCCTTCATCGAGCAGAGGTAAGTTATGCCCACACTGTTGGCGTGGTGCGAGTGGTGCACAGAGGAAAGGACTGCAATAACACAGAGCTTGGCTAATGTTGCTGCTGTGTGTGGCCCAAGTGGTGCTAGCCTGCCCCTTGCCCTTGTCAAACTCCCCTCCCGCGACTCAAGGGTTGGAAATGGTGGGCAACCGTTCACACCCTGGTGTGGCCTTACCCCCTCCAGATTTGTCCAAGGCCCACTTCTGCTCCCGGCCAAGGTTACAGGGGAGGGAAGGATGCCCTGAGGTCTGTGAGAGTGCCACCATCTGCCTCATCAGAGTGGCAGCATTTCCTGGAAGGTATAGGAACTAGGAAAAGCATCAGTTACAAGTCTGGTACACAAGTCTGGTCGAGGTCTGTCCCTCTTTGAGAAAAATCTACTATGATTGGAGGTCTCCAAGTCAGTCACTAAACTTTCACTTTCTGTTTTAGTTTCAACCTTACTTATAGCTCCACTGTTTCGCAACGCTCTTTAAACCCTGCACCTCCAAGTGGCTGTGTGCAGGTTTGCGTAACAGCCAGCAGCCTCTGGTGGCAGCCTTCAGACTGTACACTGTTACACAAATTACACAAACCCATTTTCTCTGTTCATTGTTAACAGGGACAATATGGAAGCTAGGCTGAGGCTGGTTGAGTCTGCACACTTGGGCGCTCTGCAAAAGCTTGTCTTCCAGGATTTGGCCGTTGTTGTTTCAGTGGAATCAGAGTTACCCAGCGACAAGAACTTTCAGCAGAAACAATACAAGAATGTCAAAACCTAACCTAGCCTTCCCTAAAACCTAGCCATAACCCTGGCTCTAACCCTAAACCAACACCTAACCTTAACCCTGGTCCTAACCCTAATCTTAACCTCAACCTAATAACTAGAGCTTAGTGCACTGCTGGAGACTCTGGCTTTATGGTTTCTTGTGTTCGGGTGCTTTCGCATCCAAGTATTAGTCTTTTAGTCATACCGAAGGTCTACAATGATGCTACATACAATGTTATCCACACTGTTATTCCAATCTCCAAAGCAATCTAAACGGCATCCCAATTAATATATCCAGACTTGGTCATCATGCTCTTTGTCCTTTTTGTACACATTCGTAGTTAAAGGTCTTACATTCTACACCACTTCTCCCTGTGCACCCCTTTAAATTTTTACCAATGGCCCTCCAATGACTACCAAGAGATGGGAAGAAGTCATCATATCAAGATACACCTTGTCACCAGAATGTTACTTGGGGCCAGATAGGTGCTGCATCTACAGCTGTAAAACTAGGCTTCCCGTCTTGTCAATCAAGCTGATTGGTAAATGGACATCTACCATTTATGAAACTACTACTACTAAACAACTGGTGGCGGTTCCTAGAACATTTCGTTTTCTTTAACTGAACAAAGGCCATGCTCAAATACCACAGAGCTCTTCCATAATGTATATAAGACCAGATGCAAGCAAAGCCATGCAAAGATATGCAAAGCCATGCAAAGCAAAGCCATACAAAGCAAAGCCATACAAAGCAAAGCCATGTTATGCAAAGCGAATCTGGCTCGGATCACTGTAGCAGCAGCTGGACAGTTGCACGAGGATCACTGCTGCCGGATCTTGTAGACCAGGTTAAATTAGGCCCATATCGCTGTGACAGATCAAGGCTTCTGGGCACTGGCAGCTTGATCACAGTGGCGATCACCACAGTGGATCACTGCAGCTGTTGTTGCTGTGTCCTGCAATATTATCTGCGAGAGTCCTGATGGTGCAAGACCTGGTCTGACGACGGGGCCTACGCCAAAGACCGAAATCAACAGTTCTAACTTGTTCCATCTCATTAATTGTCAAGAGAAAATGTACAATTTCTCACTCCTTTCTCGAGGGTCTTCTGGTAGAACTGTGTAAAGTAATGGGCACAAACCCTACTCTCAGAAATTCTGATGCTGAATTTCATGGTGAGGATGCAGAGGGCAGTTCTGTGAGCAGTTCTCTTGGTAAGTTTTCTTGGTCCTTCAGACCTCCACCAGTTCAGTCACATTAGGAACTAAGGGATTTTATAGTCTTCTCCACTTTAAAGGCATCAATTTTTAGGGTTCCAAAAAGCAGTGTGAAAATCCAGTTATAATTGTAAGGGTTTCTATTATTCTTATTACAGTTATGAATCAGCCAGAGGAAACTCTGGAAAGTCCCAGACACACAAAACTTTGTCAGCTGGTAGTGAATCCTCCAGCTACTCAGGTGCTGGTACTGTCCAACAGTCCATGACACGTCTCCATGATGTTTGGATGCACAAGATGCTAATTAGAACATTCAAAGCTATGCTCATGCTATATCTCACCAAATAACAGCCCTCAAACTGTTACTGGACATAGCAAGTGACCAGAGCTCATAGAGACATTCAGCATGGAACTGAAAGTGAAAGCAGACTGAGGCTATAAATAGAGGAGACAGAGCGAGCTGCAGCCACTGAGCTGCAGGACACACAGACCTCTGCAACACTCCAGCCGGCTTCTAAAGGTAAGTGAGACTGCAGGGAGGTAGCTTTAGCTGAAAGGACCGGAGCACACATAAGCTTTTATTTTCTTGGAGATGGATTAAGCCTAATCTGAGAGTTGATTGAAATACCAGTGGTAACTGACTGTTGACAAGTTTGATTAGTCTAGATTCAGGCTTAATCTAGGTCTGGGAATGTGATGCCCTTGGCTAACCCCTGCTATACTCCAAAAGCTGACACTTAGGACAATAGGTAATGATGCAGCAAGGATGGCATCCTAGTCTAGGAGCTAAGAAACACTTTCAGTTTCAATTTCACATGGGTGATGTCATTATACTGCAGCATGCTGCAATATAGTATACGCAGAACTGGCCTCGGCTCTTGGGTATTCATTTGCTATAATAGCATAAAGAAAAGTATTTCATAGACAACCCTCACAGTTAACCCAACAATTCAAATGTTTGGTCCACTTGAGCAAAAACCTACCATGTTAGGTACAGTTAGAGACTGTAGCTCATCTGCCATGTACAGTGCCTATAGGGAGTATTCACCCCCTTGGATGTTCCCCCCTGTATTTTTTTATACATGGAATTTCCCATTTGCTCTCCAATCTGGACCGGTAAGTACCCAACCCGTGCCCAACCCCCACCATCAAACGCATCAAACGCAATGCCCTCAAAATGCCCCCATTTTTCAAACTGCCACCAATGCAACATCACCGGGCAACCAACGTGCCTGGAGGAAAGCGCCGCATACTCAGCTTAGACGCACCAGCCCGCAGATGCACAGCAATAAGGTGGGGGAACGCCATCTACCCACCCTGAAGAGAGAGCAAGGCCAATTGTGCTCTTATGGGGTCTCGGCAACCCATGCCTAGCAGCATGACCGTGATTCGAACCTGCAACCCTATGTTCATAGTGACAGTGCATTAGTACGCTGGACCAGAAATACAATTTTTTTACTGATCAAGGTAAAGGTGCACATATCTGTATTCCATATCCCCCCTTAAAGTGACAGGCCTAATTCAATGGAGGTCCAGGCAATTGGTGCTAGTATTCTCTCAAATTGTGAAATGGAGGTCACCTGGGTGCAGTGAAAGAGTCTGAAGTGACTGTAAAGACACCTGTCTGGAAGGTCCAGTCACTGGTTAATCAGGATTCCTGCCTACAAATATACCATGAAGACCAAAGAACACTCCACACAACTCTGAGAAAATCTTACTGAAGAGTGTTAGGAAAGGGATATGAATGTCAGGGGATGGATCCAATTCCAATTCTGTGACTGAACATCCCCTGGAGTTCAGTTAAATCCATCATTAAGGAATGGAAGGTATATGGCACATGTGTAAATCTATCTACAGCAGGCCGTCCTCAGAAACCCATTGGCCGTGCAGGATGGAAACTAGTTTAGGAAGCCATCAAGACACCTATGGCTATGACCAATGCATTGGTCACATGTCTAAAGTAGCTATTTACAATAATATACAGGGGTCAGCACGGGCATCCTTATAGTCTTCGGTGACATGACCCCAAATGCAGTAGGGTGCGCTGCACTGTCCATTCATTGCATTCATGTATTGATGAGCCTTGGGTTCCAGACCCCCTGTAGTCAGGTCGAGGTCTAGCCCTCCTTGGACTACAGTAGGTTCTCACCACTGCTGATTGGGGGCATCTAGCAAGCTTTGGCACTTCTGAGATGCTCTGACCCAGTCGTCTGGCCCTTGGCAAGGTGGCTCAGGTCTTCACCTTGAAGCACAAAAGGTGCTCCCACATCCAACACATCGACTACAAGAACCAACTGTTTAGTTACATCCAAACATAGATCCCTGACTTTGACCTGCACCGATGTCATGTGATAATAAATAACTCTTTTTATTCGCTTCATTTAGCTCTTATTGTCTTGTGAAGCCATCAATAATTCTATATTTTGGGGTAAATTAGCTTTATGAAGTCTGTCTAGCAAACAAAAGACTTTGTCAACCCTTGTAGCACCATTTCTTATGCTTCCCTGGCACTATTACAAATTTGTAACCAGTTTAACTTTCTGAACTCTGTCTTACAAACAGGAATTAACCTCTCAGAGTTCTCAGAAGCTCAACCTCAGCAACACTTCGCACATTCCACTAAGGTAAGTCAGGCTTCTGGAAGTCAGATTTGGATATGGATCAAGCCTAACATCGTAAAGTAAACTGCTGTGCTGGTGGCAACTAACAACTGCTAATCTACATGCTAATCTAGTCAGATTTATGGTTATGCTAGGTCTGGAAAACCAGACCAAAACATGGACCAAACCTGTTTTGCCTCCAGACCCTACATTCTTGTTTTGTTTGACATAAGCACAATAAGATAAAAGATGAAAGATAAAGATTTTAAGCGTTGGTTCGGCCTCCAAAAAGGTAGCCTTCGTCAGCCTGGAGCATTAATGAGCATTGGGTTCCAGACCCCCTGTAGACGGGGCGTGGTCCAACCCTCCTTGGACTACAGTAGGTTCTCACCACTGCTGATTGGAGGCATCCAGAAAGCTTGAGCACTTGTGACTTGTGGCACATTGACTTTGAGAACCAACTATTCAGTTACCTTCTATTATAGATGTAATTCGCTACATCCAGCCCTCATTGCATCTTGAGCCAATAAAAATCCAGGGTTTGGGGCTAAATTAGCTTAACCAAATCTGGCTAGCAAAAAAAAAAAAAGTCTTGAGATCTCTCCAGGCTGAGCAACAGTAGCCAAGGGATGTGGGCTTGGCACGATTTCTCACTGATGTATTTCACTCAGGTCACTTTGGTAATTGCAAAGTATGCATAGCCCCCCATCAGCGCCCTCTCTGGTGCTGGCACTAGTTTGTGACTAGTTGCCCTTTCTGAACTTTATCTTACAAACATACTCAACACTGACCTTCCAGAATTCTCCAAATCCTATTTTTTTACCCCTCCCCTTATACTCAGCTCATAGCTGAAAGTGAAAGTAACAGGAGTCTATAAATATAGAGACAGAGCAAGCTGCAGACACTGAGCAGCAGACACACTGATCTCAGCATCACCTGCACACATCATATCAAGGTAAGCTGGGAGTTTAAGCTTTAGTCTTAAACCCAGGGTCTCGGGTCGGTTTTGGACATGGATTAGAGCTAAAACCCTAAGGTTAACTGCAATGCTGGTGGTAACTGACAACTGCTTAGCTAGATTACCAGTTACTCTAGGTTTGGAAAACCAGACCATTGGCCAAACCTGTTATACACTAAATGGACAAAAGTATTGGGACACCATTCATTGTTTCTTCTAAAATCAAGGGTATTAAAATGAGCTTATCGTGCTTTAAAAAAAAAAAAAAAAAAATGGAGTAACCATCTCCACTGTCCAGGGGCGAAGGTGTTAGATTTCGGAGGAGCATAGCTGTGAGGATTTGATTGCATTCAGTGAACAAACAATGTTGGATGATCACCAGACAAGCTGTTTGTGTGTGTGCGCGCATGTGCACATCTGTATCTGCAATGAGTGGAATTTGAAAAAGCTGAATGCATTCATTAGAAGGGGTGTCCACAAACATTTGGACATATTGTGTACGTTCAAACCTGACATTCTAGACCTTGGAGACACTTTGAATTTCAGTTTAAACTAAATATGTAAATATGTGAACAATATGTAGTTAGCATTTTTGTGTATTAGCACTTTCCGAGCCTGGATTGTGGCAGGCCCCAATTTTCCTTCCACCTTAAATGGTGTGGATGTTGTACTGAACACTAAGATAAGTAGACAGGGATTGACCTCAGCAATACTTGACACATTCTACTTAGTCACGTCAGGTTTCTGGGAGCCAGCTTTAGGTTAAAGACTCTTAATTGTGTGGACATAATGTTGGGTTGGTTTCGTGGATATGGATAAAGCCCAACGTCTTAAAGTAAACTGCTGTACTGGTGGTACAGCAACTAACACCCGCTAATCTACATGCTAGCCTAGCTAGATTTGCGGTTATTTAAGGTCTGGAAAACTGGATTAAACCATGGACCAAACCGGTTTCACCTCCAGACCTGACATTCTCGTTTTTTTTGTTTTATGGGATGGTCAGGGAGTGTCCCAAGTGCAGAGAGGAAAACCTGTCAGGACGGGTCTTAAGCGATGTAGGAATGTGATGTGACTGTGGGTGAAAGTTGCTCCTAGCCAGATTTTATCCAGCAATACTGACAATGAAGGTCACTCTCCCACTACCACTAAGCCACCAGCAAGCACAGGTAACGAGTGGAAAAGCACCCCATGAAATAAAGGCTGGAAAAAGGCGGGAAACCCAAACAAAGAAGACACCAAGATGGCGTAGCCCTGACTAAGGACAGTTAGCACAAAAAAAAACAAACCAGGTATGTCGGGTTAGCACTGATTACCCCTAGGGGTTCTGGAAACTGAAGATCCTTTGGGTAACAGTGCCTCATCGACATCGCCCTCTACTGGTACTAACCACAAATACACCAAAAGTATCCAGATGCCCATTCTAATTAGTAAATGTGGGTATTTTACTATTTTACACATTACTTTACAACCTCTATGGAAAAGCACGGTCAGTAGAATGGGATATTGTCATGTACACGGCCCAAAGCCAAGTGTTGTCTAGAGGTGTACAGAGCCCTTGGGCTGTGGAGCTGCACCCTGTGCCATGATTAAGTTCCATCCAGTACCTTTGGTAGGAGTTCAAGTAGAGAGATTATCAGAACTGATAATCATCTACCATCAGTACTTGGCATCACTGATGCTCGCATGGGTAACTGCAAATATGTCCTCACAGCAATGTTCCAACATCTAGTGTAAAGTCTTTTCGGAAGAGTAGAGGCTGTTACTGCAGCACACTGGGCCGAACTCTGATTTGATACCCTTGGTTTCAGAAAAGAATGCTGGTTTCTTTGCGAAACCTGCAATATTTCCAGTCTCTTCAACACTTCCTCAGTTCAGACTGGCTTTGAGTGAGTTCAGACCCCTCACTGAAAGTTATTACACTAAAATTACACTTTGGGATAACCATATATTTATATGTGATAATATCTAGCTCTGAGGTGGGTAAGGGACCAGGGTGGTAAGGGTTGCAGCCAGTTTGGACATATCCAGTTTACCATATCATTTCTGTCTTCGTTTCCGTAGATTCAAACATGGGAGCTTCTCAAATCAAGCCAGGTAAGTTTCATTTTGCATAAAGAAATTTAATTAAGCATCCTAATATCTGACTACTTCCAGTTTACAGTGAAATTACAGTACAAACATCATTAATTGTACAGTAACTCCTGAGTTAGCTTATGCAAAAGGTCAAATCTACACACATCCTTGCATTTCCTGTGGTCCATCATGCCTGATTCGAGTCTTCGGCTAATTACAAAAGGTCAGGAGACAGGACAGATGGTTTGATTCTGTTGTCAGTGAATCAATGTATGTGTGCATTTGGAGCTAGGCTTCGGATTATCGACTTTGCTGAAGGATAACATGACCCAGTATTGGCCTCCCAGGCAGAGGAAGACAGATTTTGATGTAAAGTCTCCCGGCAACTATGGTGCCACATATCCTGACAGTATTTTCAGGGCCTTTGGAAGATGAAGAGCCATTCAACAACCATAACCCATAGTGGGGATTAGATCTTCTGCATGACCTTGACTCTTTCTCTTCCAAACCTCTCTATCTCAAGTGTTTGCTGCTATTTATTTATTTATCTCATCTGACTGACTCATCTGTCTCAATTCCAGTCAAAGTTCCAGTGATGTTTACTGAAGCTCTTATGCCACACTTAACAACTAGGAGCTTGGAATTGTCCAGTTTAGAATTTTCTGCCATCAACTTAAATTCTTATGTGGAAATTGTAGACCTAGATAACATGCTCATGTGTAACCTGTATGGTATCCCAACTGGGAACCAGAGTGTTTTGTGCTCAGGTTCCATGTTGGTACCACCAGGGTTGGTGACCACCAAGAGGGGTGAAACACTACCCCTTTTTGGGGGGGGGGGGGGTTATTTTATGGTGTGTGTGCTTGGTGGGATTTTTGTAATGGTAATGGGAGCCCAGTGCACTTCCACTGCACCACCACAGCTGTGAGAGGTGGCAGTATAAACACTGTTTATAAGCAATATAGAAAAAGGGCAGGACAACAAAAAAAGAAAGTGGTGTTTCCTCAAACAAAGGACAACTCAACTCAATGTATGTAGCCACTGCTTACAACAAACGACTTTACTTTTTTAAACTTCAGCTTTTCTTCACTGTTCACAACTCAAACTCTTCTCTTTTTAAACTTCAGCTTTTCTTCACTGTTCACAACTCAAACTCTTTTCTTTTTAACTTCAGCTTTTCTTCACTGTTCACAACTCAAACTCTTCTCTTTTTAAACTTCAGCTTTTCTTCACTGTTCACAACTCTCTTCTTTTTTAAACTTCAGCTTTTCTTCACTGTTCACAACTTGAACTCTTCTTTTAACTTCAGATTTTCTTCACTTCTCACAGCTTAGACCCACTATTACCATTCGCCCCTCTGCAAAGGTGCGACTTGATATTGTGTTTGGCTAGGTGTATTTATACCGTGCCACACAGGTGGGTCTGGTCAGCGTTAATTACCTCTGGGGATTCTGGGGCTTGAAGTTCTTTGCTCCAGCTCCACCAGCTTTCATACTTTGCTGGCCAGGCCCCCTGCTGGTGGCTGATAGTACACGCTGCCTGCTCACAGTAACAATGGGACCCCTTTTGGAAATCCCAACTGGGTCCCAGTAGCAATGCAGGTGCAAACCCACTCAGAGCCCACATGCCCACCTGGAACTCACCTAGGCCAGGTTCCACCCACATGAGCCCCACATGAGCATGTTGGCTGATGATGGCCATTGCTATTATTACCGATACGAATCTTACTGAAGTGTTAGCAGACATAGCAAAATAACTAATAGCATGTTAATAGCATGAAATGCTGCTAGGCTACGGTTAGCTTTTAGCCTAGCATGGAAACATGCTATTAACCTCTTATTAGTTATTATTCTATGACTGGCACCTTGTTGCCACAATTCCATAGAATAGCAACTCATAGATTTTGAGCTCCTGGGAACCTGGACTTTCCAAGTGAGATTTTCCCCACTTGGAGGTCAGAACCTCCCCAGTTCCCACTCAGAACTCATGAATGCACCATTAAATTTGCGACAGGTTCAGGCCAGCTCTGTTACCTGGAATTTCATGAAGATTTCATTCCCTGTTGGATGACTGTCTGTTTCTAATCTCTCTCATCTCTTTTGTCTGTTTCCAAAAGAGTTTTCTGCTAATTTGGCTGATAAAAAAGTGAAGGCCGGAGAACAAATTTTACTTCGCTGTGAGGCAAACACAGACGGAGTTCTCGTAACATGGAAGAAAGACGGACAGAAGTTGTATTGTGTGGACGGCAAACACACAATTAATAAAACTGGCACAACGTTTTACTTGGAAATCACAGATGCTCAGGAAGCAGACGAAGGGATCTACACCATACATCTGCAGAACAAGTTGGGTAGCACCTCATGCTCTGCCATGGTCACTGTTGGTATGTAAGAACTCTGAACTTCAGTAACTAGGAAATTCACAGAGGTGTTACTACCAATGTGTTTAATATAGAAACTCTGAAGGCCTGTGTGGCGATAGTGTCCATTCCATCAACCCAGGCTAAATTCAAGTGCAACAATACCCAACTTGTCCCAACCTGAAGTTCACTAATAGCTGTAAATGTTGATAGTTGGCAGTATTTTAGGCAGTGGTGAACCTTGACTATTATAGAGGTGTTTAGTTCAAGGCATACTAATGCTAATTGCTTCTAGCTCCCATACTGTGGAAACGTTTGTGATGGGACAGGGTTAAAGCGCAGGTGACAGGGTGGTGGAGGGTTGCGCAGACTTGGCATAGATGCGTGAACAAGGTAGAGATGGAATTTATAGGACGTTAGATTAGGGAGGAGGGGCTCCACCCAAAATTTACTTTTTTCATAACTTCACTTCTAGAAGGCCCAGAGAAACTGCCTGGTGACACTGGTTCCACCTACTGTCCCACCTACTGTCAATGACTGACATGATGACATCAAAAACCAAACTTGCCGAGTGTGAACACGCCCTTAATGCCAGAAAATTATTTACAGAGTTATGGAGGACTTATTATTGGATCTTTACCAATAAACAAAGATCAGCAGAGAAATGGAAATGCTCATGCCACAGAACAGAAGCTGTCTAGCTAAATCTAATGGATTTTGGAAATATTGTCAAACATAGCCTAAGAAAGTTGGTAGAAACATTCTGTTGGACATGATGTTAACGTTTATACTGCAAATGTATTATTTTCAGTTCTCTAACAGTGTTTACTAATCCCATCATGAATTTCTTACAGAGGTCAAAGAATGGAGGATTGCCAAATGGATGTAAGTCCAATATCAACTTTTAATATCATGTCATATAATATAGCAATTTTGTATTTATTTATTTATTAACATATTTAAGCTTGCAGTTAATAAGCAATTAATTCAACAAAAATGACAAAACAAAAGAATTACAGATGTCTTCTTCTGGGAGAAATAAATACATAAATGAACAAATAAATAAATAAAAATATCCACACATTTAATCTCCAAAATAATACAATTACTAAATATCAAAATTATAGTAAATGCATTGATTCCATGTCAAATCAACACATATTTGATTGATTTGAAAACAAACTGTTTTTGATGAAAATGAAGTTTTGAATTTACTTTGAAATGACGTTTAAAGAATTTTAAACAATATTTATATTAAAATCAAATAAACTTTATTAAGAGTTGTCTGTGAAAGTAAACGGATCAGAGCATGCTATTTGCCAGTTTGATCTACAACACTAGACTAAGCTTAACTTGTCTCTCATCTCTTTTTTCTTTAAGCCAAGATCCAATGGTCGACACACTGAGGGCCTTCACTATTGGTAACTCTGAAGTCACAGAGCTCCGCTTCCTTCTGTTCGGGCCAGTCGGGGCGGGGAAATCCAGCATCATAAACACCATCAAAACCATTTTCGAAGGGCATCAGTACGTCAACTGTCTGGCTGCAGCAGAATCTACTACGAGTCAAACCCTCCACGTGAGTATAGCCCGAATACTGTAATACTCCATTAAGAAGCTGCAGGCTGCTTAAACGGCTGTGAATTCTTTAGACATTTTGGATTTTAAGAGAACCAGCTAACTATTGTACTAATTATTGACTTTGGCTACTTTTGGACAGGAACACAAAGTGAAAGTTTAGTTTTGGAGGTATAATGGGAGTGACGGCTTACCCAGTTACCACACTCTTCAAAACTACAAAAATGCAATCTATAGAAATGAAATTTCTGCACTTTTTTTCTTTCAGTTTGATACTTACTCAATGGCAAAAAATGGGTCATTCCCTTTCGCCTTCAGTGACATCATGGGTTTGGAGAAAGAGCTCCAAAAAGGGGTGTCCAGTAATGACATCATCAGTGCTTTAAAAGGACACGTCAAAGATGGCTACACGGTAGGGTGTAAAACTGACACAGACACAATATCTTAAAAACTGCTGATTTTGTTAAAGTGGTTTTGCCATTTCTTATTTTACTTATATACTCTATTGTAATTTCAGTTCAACTCTACAATCCCAATCTCTGACGGCAACCAATATTATCTCAGAAATCCCAGGATAAAAGACAAGATGCACTGCCTGGTGAATGTCATCCCAGCAGACAAGCTTACAATGATGGAACATGACTTCATCCTAAAAATGAAGGATGTCAGAAAAGCAGCAAGCAGGATGAGTAAGTCAGCTCATTGGACTTGGACTCAGTATAGGTCAGAAACAGTGTGTCCGCTCAGTTTTATATTTCTGTTTTGATGTTTTTATTTACCGAAAGGTAAAAACAGAGACAAATCTGTCATGTGTCATTTGACATTGGTCTCAGAGACAAAGTCTGAGACAGTCATTTTAGCTTTCAGTTTGAGAGTATATTGTGTTACTGGATTGTTTGTATTAGAGACTTATTTTGACGTGGTCTGTTTGTTCGTTTGTATTAGTGACCTTTATTTTGACATGGTTTGTTTGTTTGTTGGTATAACTGACTTATTTTGATGTGGTCTGTTTGTTAGTTTGTATTAGTGACTTTTATTTTGACATAGTTTGTTGGTATAACTGACTTATTTTGACGTGGTCTGTTTGTTCGTTTGTATTAGTGACTTTTATAGTTTGTATTAGTGACCTTTATTTTGACATGGTTTGTTTGTTTGTTGGTATAACTGACTTATTTTGACGTGGTCTGTTTGTTCGTTTGTATTGATGACTTATTTTGACGTGGTCTATTTGTTCGTTTGTATGAGTGACCTTTATTTTGACATAGTTTGTTGGTATAACTGACTTATTTTGATGTGGTCAGTTTGTTCGTTTGTATTAGTGACTTTTATAGTTTGTATTAGTGACTTTTATTTTGACATAGTTTGTTTGTTAGCATAACTGACTTATTTTGACATGGTCTATTTGTTTGTTTGTATTAGTGACTTTTATGTTGACATGGTTTGTTTGTTCGTTGGTATAACTGACTTATTTTGATGTGGTCTGTTTGTTCATTTGTATTAGTGACTTTTATTTTGACATAGTTTGTTTGTTCGTTTGTATTAATGACTTATTTTGACATGGTCTGTTTGTTCGTTTGTATTAGTGACTTATTTTGACATAGTTTGTTCGTTGGTATAACTGACTTATTTTGACGTGGTCTGTTTGTTGGTATAACTGACTTATTTTGATGTGGTCAGTTTGTTCGTTTGTATTAGTGACTTTTATAGTTTGTATTAGTGACTTTTATTTTGACATAGTTTGTTTGTTAGCATAACTGACTTATTTTGACATGGTCTATTTGTTTGTTTGTATTAGTGACTTTTATGTTGACATGGTTTGTTTGTTCGTTGGTATAACTGACTTATTTTGATGTAGTCTGTTTGTTCATTTGTATTAGTGACTTTTATTTTGACATAGTTTGTTTGTTCGTTTGTATTAATGACTTATTTTGACATGGTCTGTTTGTTCGTTTGTATTAGTGACTTATTTTGACATGGTTTGTTTGTTCGTTGGTATAACTGACTTATTTTGACGTGGTCTGTTTGTTGGTATAACTGACTTATTTTGACATGGTCTGTTTGTTTGTATTAGTGACTTATGTTGACATAGTTTGTTTGTTCATTGGTATAACTGACTTATTTTGATGTGGTCTGTTTGGTCGTTTGTATTAGTGACTTATTTTGACATGGTATCTCCTATTTTGACATGATCTGTTTGTTTGTTTGTATTAGCGACACTTATTTTGGCAGTCTGTTTGTTTGCATTAGTGTCTTTTATTTTGACATGGTCTGTTTGCATTAGTGACTTGTGGACACTGTTCATTTTGAATCAGTGACTTATTTCGACAGTCTGTTCGTTTGAATAAGTGACTCTTATTTTGACACTGTCTGCTGGTTCGTTTGCGTTAGTGACTCTTATTTAGACACGATGACTGGCTCTGTCTCGCTCTCAGTTTTTTTTCTTTCATTCCGTTCCACACTAAAAGTTAACGATAGAATTGGTGGTTCCGAGTCCATACCAGACTCCTACTCCTCACACTAATACAACTCTGCTCTTCATTCACTCACCAGAGTGATAGAGCTGCAGATGTCTGTGTTACCTTCTGGCCCCCTAATGCTCCGTTCACGTGACGGACAGCTGCTCAGCTGCATCCAGACTGAGGGCATTACTGTACTACTGTAAAAAGTAACCCTACACTGTTATCTGTGATCCATTACTCCACCATTAGCAACATTGGGTGTAGCATGATAACATGGATAGTTCAACTTCAAATTTTACCATGTGTGTCTGTCCTACAGATATCCCTCAAGTGGTTTTCCTCACAAGAATAGATCGGACGTGCCAACTGACCAAAGACAATCTGCGCAATGTCTACAAGAGCAAGAAGATCAGGGAGAAAGTGAGTACATTAGCTAGCCTTGGCTTGTGCATGCATTTATAGAGACATTCTCGGCCTTAACATTATTATTAGCATTATTATTATTATTATTATTACATAATTATTAGCATTATTGACGGAGTGTGTCTTTGTTTAAACAGATTAATGAGTGTAGTAACACTCTGGGTATCCCAGCAAACTGCATCTTCCCCGTGCAGAACTACCATGAGGAGACTGGAATCAAGACAGACATAAACTGCCTGATGCTGGACGCCCTAATGCAGATAGTAAACTGGGCTAATGACTATGTGGTCAGATTGTCCGACAGCCAAGCATACACACAGTGATCTGTTAGGGGCAAAGAATGACCCAGGAGTCAATTAGAGTCACATGTGTCAAATGTCATATGTAGTGTTCCACCTTATTTAGCCACGCCCACTTTCAAAAGTTTGTGTACTTGACCTTTGTGTTGGAATTTCTGGTCATTTCCTATTAGAGGGTTTGAAGTTGGCTACTGCTGAGGACACTGATCATAACGTAGCTAGCTATGCTAACCCATTACTACAGGCTATATAATGTTGTGTAGCGCTGTTTAGAGCAGAGCTAACTAGCTAGCTCTCCAACACAACGTAAAAAGATCGGACTGCTGTGAGACTTCTATAGAAGTCCCTAAACATCCACCTAACTGACTAAAACATCCACCTAAACGCCCGGTGAAGCTCTGGACATGTCGGGTGCTTGTGAGGCTATCAGGTAAAGCGGTAGCCTATGAGGTAATCTAGTTAGCTTAGAGCCTCACAAGCACCCTACGCTTCCAGAGCTTCAACTGAGCTTCATAACCGAGACATTTCTTTCTGGATAAAGATGTTCTGGTGTTGGTTTCCCCTCCATAAAATGAAAAGTGCAGACGTACGGATGTTTTGGGTGTAAGCGCCTTTAACTGGAGACGCTGGCCATCTTATTCTTTGCAAGTTTGGAAGCTCTTCTCTAAACACCTCTATTTTTGGGTTAGAATAGCTAGCCGCTAGATACTTTATCAGTGTCCACAGAGGTAGTTAGCGTCCCATAGCAGGTCTTCTTCTTTGGACATGGTGTCCCACAGAACTCAGATCTTTTAGTGTTAGTGCTAGCTAATTAGCTCTTCTCTAAACACCTCTATTTTTGGGTTAGCATAGCTAGCCGCTAGATACTTTATCAGTGTCCACAGAGGTAGTTAGCGTCCTAAATCATAGCAGGTCTTCTTCTTTGGACATGGTGTCCCACAGAACTCCGATCTTTTAGTGTTAGTGCTAGCTAATTAGCTCTTCTCTAAACACCTCTATTTTTGGGTTAGCATAGCTAGCCGCTAGATACTTTATCAGTGTCCACAGAGGTAGTTAGCGTCCTAAATCATAGCAGGTCTTCTTCTTTGGACATGGTGTCCCACAGAACTCCGATCTTTTAGTGTTAGTGCTAGCTAATTAGCTCTGCTCTAAACACTTATGAATAGTGTCCATAGCAGCAGTTAGCGTCTTCAACCACAAACGCAGGTCCTCTTCTTCTTTGGACATGGTGTCCCGCAGCACTCCGATCTTTTAGTGTTGTGCTGGAAAGCTAGCTAGCTAGCTCTGCTCTAAACAGCTCTAAATAACATTAAATAGCCTGTTGGAATGTTGGGTTAGCATAGCTAGCCGCTAGATACTTCATCAGTGTCCACAGAGGTAGTTAGTGTCTTCAATCATAGACGCTGGTCCTCTTCTTCTTTGGAAGTTCAATGATGATTGGAAAGACAGTTAGCTCTGCTGTAATTAGCTCTAAATAACATCAAAGTGTTGGGCAATTGTATTAGCATATCCAGCCGCTACATCCTTTCTGATCAGTGTCCACTTCTTCTTTGGACATGGTGTCCCACAGCCTTCTGATCTTTTAGTGTTGTGTTGGAAAGCTAGCTAGCTAGCTAGCTCTGCTCTAAATAACATTAAATAGCTTGTTGGACAGTTAGGTTAGCATAGCATAGCACAACAGTAGTTAGCACTAGCAATTTTTTGATTCCCTCTAACGGAACTTCTTACACTATTCACTGTATTTTATCGTCACTGTGGTTGGAGTCTGGTGTAGAATTGGATTTCTAACGCAACGTAAACAAAGATGGCCGCCCCACCATTGAAATGAAGGTGGATTATCCTGTGATGGCGTATTTATAGCAAACGACTGCTGTGTTTCCTTCTCCTTTCTGAGCAAACTGCAAACGAATGGTCATGATTTTGCGCATTAAGTTTGTCCCATCAAATGTTTTAATGTTTGGTGCTGAAAATACTTTGAGGAATTCCCGAATTTGCGGCGGCAAAAGGCCGCAGGTTATGTTTTTGTTTGTTTACATTTTGGGTTACATTGAGTTACTTGGGTAATGGTTTTCAGTATTTGACATTTTAATGTATTTAAGTATATGTATATATATATATATCATACATACAACAATCAGCCATAACATTAGTACCACTCGCTGCCATGTTGCTGTCATGTGACAAATGACAAATTGTGATTATTTTTTATTTTTTCACAAAAAAATAATTTCTTGCTAAATTTCAATTTGTTTTGCAAAGTTTAACAGAAAAAATGTTTGACATTCATAAAATACTATTAATATTTCTAATATTAATACTCTAAAAATTCCTTGAAATGGAAAGTAGTAGTAAGTAGTGACGCACAGGCTTTATTTTTGGCAAAAATGTGTTCAGTGTTTTATTAAGTATTTGATTTAGTCATTTTAGGTCAATGCGTTGGTCTTGGTGTAACAATAATACTTACAATACTATAGTATTTACTGGTGGTGAGTAGTAGCCAAACACTGTAAAGTAGAATACTTAAATAGATGTAAAAGCTGTGGTCATTATTTGGAGTATGGCTGAAAAAACACCTTGTGAAAAACTTGTGCAGGTGTATGTGCAGCATGTGCAAAAGTGCAATCTAAGAAATTCCATACCACGACCTGCTCGCTGAGCTTTTGTGGAGAAGCACTACATACGTTACATATAAAAAAACAAGCTCATGAATAAGGACCAACCTATACGGGAAGGGTGAAGGGTCTACATTAGTGACAGCATTATTTGTAATGGTTGGAGAGTATCTGACTATAAAAGGGTTCTCTGGTTGAGTTGACGGGGCCAGTGTGAGATACGGGTTATGTATAGATAGAGAACACCCAGTGAAGCCTTTACTGGGTTAGCTGCAGAATGCTGTGTATTTCCACATTAAATACATAAATGTATTTGGGTGTTGGTCTTATAAATAAAGTATTTTTATTTGAAATGAATTGTATGTATTCCTTGAATTATTTTATGTATTTATTTTATTAAATGGACCAATGTCAGAATATCAGTACTTAAAACTGTATATAAGAGACATTTGTAAATAAATATAATTAAATAAAATATAAAGAATTATTACAAATACATAATAATTTTATACATATATATATATATATATATATATATATATATGTATGTATTATTTATATTATTATTTATTTATTTATTTATTTATTTATTCAATACTTTAAATATACTGATATTCTGATACTTGGCCACTGGTGTGACTGTCTGCAAATACTGCTATTATTGCTATCACTATACAAATTGGGACCAATGGCCGAGTACTGTGGTGTGGTAAATGTGAATGGTGATATTTTTACAGGTGTGTAAAAGTAATGAAGCCATAACACAGTGTACCCAGACTAGGCGATCTGTGAGTTGGGGGACAAATCAAGGACTAGTGCGATTACGCATCTGGAAATGTCCACTCGTGTGACAGCCATGTCCTGTTGGGTGACAGGACAGAGTGGCATGAGTTTTTCACAGACTGGTAGCAATAGACCCTGATATGACCCTGAAAAGGTTCCCTGCAGTGTTTTAGTCCACTTCTGAAGTATTTGTAAAGTATTTGTGTGACCACTAAACTCCAACCTTTCCCTTTTATCATCTAACCTTTTCATCATCATTCATTAGCCACCATATCACAGTCTAAAGTGAAGAGAATAAATCTGTTGCCCTGAGGCAACATCATGCAATATGGTCAGCAATGCCTGGAGGCCCAACCCTGATCAGTGTCAGACGTCCACAGAGAACCACAGCCTCAGGAAGACACTCAGAAGGAACTCAGAGCTTCAGCTGACCCCTGGTGCCCCTGCCCCTGGAGGTACTGCAAGGCTTTCAGAAGATGACGAGAACAAGGCAGCCTTGGAAGAAGCCACACCACAAGGAGACGTGCTGCGAATGCAGGGGAGGAAGTCGCCATCAGGAATCCATCAGCTGTGATGGACACCGACGATTGAAGAGGAGCACATTTTATGAACAGTGTTAATAGCCTGCTGATCCCTTTGTTTTCCTTCTCTTGTTCCTCTAGCTCTCTGTGTCCTTCCTCTAGTTTAGAGGTTAGCCCTGACACATAATCAATGTCATTAATCCTCCACACCCGCTGCAGTCATAGAGCTGAAGATGGATGCGTACTTCTTAAAAGGCATGATTCACCCAACACAAAGTGTGGAGGACAAGCCTGTAGGGCCTGATGGGGTCTCATGACCTATGCTGGGTCACAGTAATAGGTCCAGTGTCGATAATGGTGACAGAACTTGCGCTGATGTCTGACATTTTTTACAAATCGGATGCATCTTTCGCAGACTGGAACGGACGGCACGGATGACCTGGCAGAGCGAGGGAAATATCAGGAGCTCCCAAGTGACCAGAGGCCTCTGGATATTTTTTTAGATGCTTGACTAAAGGCACCTGGGTCCTGAAGATGGTCAATAGCCAATGAAGGAGCTAAATAAATAAAAAGTAAAAATGGCCAAGAGGCGTCTGTGTGTGCAGGTCTGTGGACCGATGTGCAGGGTATGGACGGACCAGACGTTCGAGGTTCTCATCACGTTATAATTTCATGTCAGCTGTCAGACTGTAGGAAAAGCATAGTAGAGTTAAAATGTGTAGGGTTCTTTAACTCTCGACACTCATTAAAAATAAGGGTGCCATAGAAGAACCATGCTCGGTTCCATAAGGAACCCTGTTTATAGTCTGTGTGTTCTACGTGAGCATCTACAGACCCTGGAGAGAGCAAGGCCAAATGTGCTCTCTCAAGGCTCCAGCTACCGACGTCTAGCAGGGATTCGACTGGGATTCGAACTTGCGACCCTCTGGATTCCACTGGACCACTCAGGGCCCAAGGAACAGATGCTTAACTGGTTCTTTGATGGCAGAACCCACTATATAATGGAAAACCAAGAAATGAGCTGTCTCGTAGTTCTAGCAAACAAGGCCATGGAAAAAGTGTCTGCAAAACATGTGAGAACCCCTAGTCTAATGTATCCCCAGCTTTATAGACTCCGCAATATCTACCATTCCTAGAAAGCAAGCATAATAACATTGAAAGCCAGGGTCCAAGGAACAGAGGCTTAACTGGTTTATTGATGGCAGAACCCACTATATGACGGCAGACCAAGATATGAGCTGTCTCGTAGTTCTAGCAAACAAGGCCATGAAAAACACAGATGCAACAAGAACCCCTGGTCTAATGTCTTTATAGACTCCACAATATCTACCGTTCCTAGAAAGCAAGCATCAAAACATTGAAAGCCTTTATAATATAAAAGGTTAAGACTCGGACAAAATATAAATGTGTGTATGGGGGTGTATGAATGTCACATAAAACATATTAAACATAAGCTTATCCTGCTTTTGTTGAAGCAACTGTCTCTGCTGTCCAGGGAAGAACTGTTACGGCAGGTGAAGCTTGAAAGCGGAGGCGGACGTAACACAAACACAAACACAAACTGGGGGACAGATCAAGAGCTAAAACTAACAAAAGAAACAAACAGAAACACAACAACGAACAGGCCTAGCTAACACACAACTTAAACACATGCACATGATCACGTACATCAGAGGCAAATCTGTAATCCAAAAAGCAAAAAATAAGCACAGTGTTCAAAGCTAACAACAAGTAACACAAACACATCAAGTGTGTGTAGCGTCACAACAACCCCGGCAAGAGCTCTCTTAACAGTCCAATCCCAATCAGTCCCTCAATGAATAGCACCTGTGTGCTTGGAGCTGAGCCTCAGGTAAGGGGTGGAGCTTAGCCCTTACTCATGACTAGTGCATAAGCTCCCCACTGTGGCCAGCAGAGGGAGACATTACAAGAAAGCTTTCTACTAACAGATTTTGGAGGAGCATTACTGTGAGGATTTGATTGCATTCAGCAAAAAGGGTGTTAGTGAGGTCAGGATGTTGGATGATGATCACCGCCCCCCCACCACCTCATCCTCAACCAACTCCCCAACTCATCCCAAAAGTACTGGATGAAGCTCCACCATCCATCATTCCAGAGAACACAGTTCTTCCACTGCTCCACAGATCAATGCTGGGGGGCTTCATACCCCTCTAGCCCACGCCTGGCATTATTAGGCATGGTGACAAAACTTATGTTTATTTGTCCTGTTTGATTGGCAGGAACTAGAGGAGCTGTGTGGATGTGCATTTGCACCTCTGCGTCACAATGGGTGCAACTTAAAGTAGCTGCATGCATTAATTAAAAGGGGTGTCCACAAACATTTGGACATACTGTGTATGTAGAAACCATTTGTAAAAGTTTATATAAAGAACTGTCTTTAAGAGGTCCTCCTTGTACATAAAGAACCTCTGTAGGCCATTAGAACAGGTGTGAGCCAGCGATCAGATGGTTGTGGGTTCAAATCCCAGGATGGATTGGGTGCTATGTTTTGTTTTTTTTTTTGCTTGTTTTTTTACCCAAACAAATATGCCATTATGTCATTATACACATAAATCTGGACACTCTTTAAAAATTGGTTCTACAAGGGTTTATTAGTAACTGGAATTATTTTTCCACGATTACAAAAATCACCTCTAAGAAACTTATTGAAACTTATATTGAAAAATATATTTTTTAAATTGTTAAAAAAATTCATTTTCTCCCCAGTTTGGATCAACAATTACCCCAAAAATACGTATCCTCCCATCACATGCAACGCCTCGTCGGACACATGCACAGCTAGCCATCGCCTCTTTTTCTGAACTAGGCAACCAGTGCGCTCTGAGGAAAGCGCTGTGTATCCAGCTCCCGTGCCAGCATCGCACTGGGGTGTTGTGGGGAGAAAGCGCCATCTACAGACCCTGGAGAGAGCAAGGCCAAATGTGCTCTCTCAGGACTCCGGCTCCGGACATCTAGCAGCATGACTGGGATTCGAACTAGCGACCCTCTGGATTCCTCTGGACCACTGAAAAAGTGACTGCAACAAGTGTGAGGACCCCTGGTCTAATGTACCTCAGCTTTATAGACTCCACAATATCTACCATTCCTAGAAAGCAAGCGTGATAACATTAAAGGTCCAAGGAACAGATGCTTAACTGGTTTTTTGATGGCAGAACCCGCTATATGATGGCAGACCAAGATATGAGCTATTTCAAAGTTCTAGCAAACAAGGTCACTGAAAAAGTGGCTGCAACAAATGTGAGAACCCCTGTTCTAATGTACCCCCAGCTTTATGGACTTTGTAGACACAATATCTACTATTCCTAGAAAATAAGTGTGAGAAAGCACCATCTACAGACCCTGGAGAGAGCAAGGCCAAATGTGCTCTCTCAGGGCTCCGGCTACTGATGGCTACCAGCATGCCCGGGATTTGAACTAATGACCCTCTGGATTCCACTGAACCATTCTGGGCTCAAGAAACAGATGCTTAACTTGTTCATTGATGGTTGAAGAGTTGTTTGTAGTGAACCTTTTGTAGACTATATGACGCCTGACCAAGATATGAGCTATCTCGAAGTTCTAGCAAACAAGGCCACTGAAAAAGTGGTTGCAATAATGTGAGAACCCCTGGTCTAATGTACCCCAGCTTTATAGACTCCAGAATATCTACCATTCCTAGAAAGCAAGTTTAATAACATTAAAGCCAGGGTCCAAGGAACAGATGCTTAATTGTTTCTTTGATGGCAGAACCCGCTATATGATGGCAGACCAAGATACAAGCTATCTCGAAGTTCTAGTAAACAAGGCCACTAAAAAGGTGGCTGCAAGAAGTGTGAGAACCTCTGGTCTAATGTTCCCCAGCTTTATAGACTCCACAATATTTACCATTCCTAGAAAATAAGTGTGAAAAAGCACCATCTATAGACCCTGGAGAGAGCAAGAGATTAAGAGTTGTTTGTAGTGAATATATTGTAGACTATATGACGTCTGACCAAGATATGAGCTGTCTATAGACTCCACAATATCTACCATTCCTAGAAAGCAAGCATAATAACATTAAGAGCTAGGGTCCAAAGAACAGATGCTTAACTGGTTCTTTGATGGCAGAACCCGCTATATGATGGCAGACCAAGATACAAGCTATCTCGAAGTTCTAGTAAACAAGGCCACTAAAAAGGTGGCTGCAAGAAGTGTGAGAACCTCTGGTCTAATGTTCCCCAGCTTTATAGACTCCACAATATCTACCATTCCTAGAAAATAAGTGTGAAAAAGCGCCATCTATAGACCCTGGAGAGAGCAAGAGATTAAGAGTTGTTTGTAGTGAATATATTGTAGACTATATGACGTCTGACCAAGATATGAGCTGTCTATAGACTCCACAATATCTACCATTCCTAGAAAGCAAGCATAATAACATAAAGAGCTAGGGTCCAAAGAACAGATGCTTAACTGGTTCTTTGATGGCAGAACCCGCTATATGATGGCAGACCTAGATATGAGCTGTCTCAAAGTTCTAGCAAATAAGGCCACTGAAAAACATGGCTTCAACAAGTGTGAGAACCTCTGGTCTAATGTTCTCCAGCTTTATAGACTCCACAATATCTACCATTCCTAGAAAACAAGCGTAATAACATTGAAAGCCTTTATAATATAAAGGTGAAGACTCGGACTAACATAAATGTGTGTATGGGGGCGTGTGCATGTCACCGTTTCCCTCCTATGATATATTTAGTGTTCTAATACCTGTTCCATCCACACAAAGAACACATGCCCACACAAGCACAGCCCTCTTCAGAGGCAATTCCGGCGCATCAATATTGCTCTATTGAAGAGACAAGACGTGCCTTCGAGCGAGATCGATGCTCATGCATTTCTCCCCCTTTTTCACCTCTCTGTTTTCACCCCTCCGCTCCTGTCTTTCAGCTCAGCATCTGTCAAAGTGTTTACAAGGCACAGCTTGTTTTGTGGAATAAATGGCTCGTGCACTGCGTGCATATGAGGCCCAGAGAGAGCGAGCGAGCGAGGGAAGCAGCAGGGCAGTTTATTGATAAGTACTGATTCTGCTATGCTATTAGCGAGGGAGGTTAAACGCCCTAGTGCCCTGCGTGTTTATGCAGCTATTTTGTAGCAAATGTCATTTGACGTAAAAAAAAAGTAAGTGTGCGGCTTCGGTTTGGCTAAGAAATGCTCAGATGTTGCTTAACAAGCCTATTTACCACCCTGTTATTTCACCACAGAACAAAGCACACCAAAAAAACTAAACAAAAAAACAAAACAATGATAAGCTCTGCTCTGATTGGCTGGTTTATGACACCAGCAGCAGCTCACAGAACCCTCCCAATATAGCATATTCCTGAGTCTTACCGGATAGTGCTGCTGCTGTCCTCTCATTGTGTCCTCTCAGCGCCACGTGTTGTTAGCAAGCTGAAGAGATTGTAGGCGGTTAGCTTTCAGCCTTGCCTCCACACTCGCTTCCCTGGTTTTTGGCTTTCTCCAGTCTTACCTGCAGAAAGAATAAGCCGGTCTTTCCCTTCTGATGTGAGTTGAGCTCCAGCTTGTTTCAGCTGAGGGAGTCCAGCTTGTTTCAGAGGGAGCGGACAATGGAAAGAGGAGGTGGTAAAAGCTAGCACTGGCTAGCATTAGCTTTTAGCCTAGCGTAGATCCCTGTGTGCTCCCCCCAGGTTCTGCATTTTGAATTGGAGCTCCTTTTCTGTGGACACCGACACAGGCAAAGCTGTGATCTGGCCTGGTTCCTGTAGCACCCCGTATTCCTCATAACTAGCAAAGTCTGGAGGTGACAACATGCTTTGACTAGGGTTTCTCTAGTGGGTGGGGTTTATGTACATTTTTTGGAGGGGGGTAAATGTAACAAATCAAGACTGTGATGTAATAATTTTGGGGTTTTGGAATTGGCCTGTTTTTCAGCTCTGTTTTCTGGTTCTGCTGGATGTTCTTTAGAAGAAGGAACAGCAGTATTTGAGGTTCTTGGTTTGACAATTCCATCTACTGAACATTCAGTATTCGACTATTCCAAGATAAGCAGTTTTTTTTTCCATTCTAGTGCACCTTTTTAATAAAATAGAACTATATAGTTTTTTTCATTAATAACACTGATAAAAATATTAATAGCAAATACAGAACATATCACTTGAATAAGAACAGGAAAACCTTTGATTCCAACAACAACAAAAAAAGAAATAAAAAAAGACAATATAAGCATATTTTTACACTTTTTACATTTATTGTAAACAATATTTTTGGTAGGATTATGAATATTTTATCGCAGAACATTACATGCACCATCAGTTTTTTTCAAGATTGAAGCACAATGGGCTCGCTTTTCTCATGATGACACGTAAACACCCGTCCCGGCGGGCCGCCTTCAGAGTCCCTCTCTGCTACTTCTTCTCTCTTTGGAAGCTTTCTGATTATCCGTCTGCATCCCATCTATTCTGACCCCGGAGTCAGATCATTTCATTCCTCATTACCTCCAAGATACTGTCATCTAAAACACTGTCTCTCTTTCATACTGTCTTCTACGTCCAGCCCATTCCTCCCAGCCTACTGGGATTTGGGGGGTTCGATTTGGTGTGAAGACCGAAAGAAGATAGGAAGATGCTGTATGGTATAATTCAGAAGTCAGATTTCATGACTGACACGAGTTGAGCCACATTAGCATAACATTAGCATAATTAGCATGGGCATTTGCCTGCTTATTATCCATCCCTGCCTAATAAATGGTATCTACTGAAATATGAAAGTGTAAGTCAGCATCTGAGCTCATCCCGCTCTTACATCTTTGACTGTTTGGGGTGTTATTATACTAATTAACTAACTAAAAACCGAGCTAATCTCTGCAATCTGTGCAATCATGCTGCGCCTGGTTCCTGTCCAGCTCCTCCGTTTGCTCTGGCAGGGGTACTTCCACAAGGTCTGGGTTCAACTGCCCTGCAGATGTCCGTTTGAATTCAGCGAGAACTGGCACGTCCACGGGCCTCTGGACTCACGCCCATGCCGATCCTACTTCCTCCTGAGGTATTAAGCCTGTGGGTTCCACTCTCAGGGCAGAGGAGTTGTTAGGGCTTTCCACTGGGGCTCAAGCTTTAAATAGTTTGGGTGTTATTTCTCCATTCTGGAATGGCTGAAGAGTTCAGTGCAAAGACAGGGAAAGGTTAAGTGGAACGCTAGTGCTGCTAATTAAGTGTCACAGCAGTTTTACAATCAAACTGACCCCTGTTTCAATACAGGACGCCCAGGATGATAACTACCCAATGCCACCCACCCAACACTGTTGGCTGGGTATTTCTGGATGGTGGACTATTCTCAGTCCAGCAGTGACGCCAAGGTGTTAAAACACTCCAGCAGCACTGCTGCACCTCATCCACTCGTACCACCAGCACAACATACACTACTAACACACCATCACCACCATGTCAGTCAGTGTTACTGCAGGGCTGAGAAGGACCTACTCATCAAATATTACCAGTCTGTTCTGTAGTGGTCAGTCCTGAGGGGTCCTGACCATTGAAGAACAGGGTGCTTCAAACAGCTGGATACAGTCTGGACTTCTAAAACGATGCAGAGCTCCTATATGGGAAAAGGAGCTGATAATGATAATGGGTTGAGTTCCTTCCAAACCAGGGGTGGTCATAATATTCTGATATGAATGTGTACATGACATATATGTACTATAATTGATATTTATTTGAGAATGTAGGGTTAGGTGTCTCGCCCAAGGACACTTATTGGTGTAGAGTGGTCTGCTCACCAAGCTGGGAAACGGAAACCTCCTCAGCAATGGGGAAGGTAGCGCTGTTACCTCTATGCTGGATCAACCACTACAGTTTCTGCATGTTGCTGCATTAGATCCGACTCTTCGGACCCTACCCTACACCCTGCGTGAGGCAAGTGGCGATGCTCATTGCTATCTTACACCCCCCAACAGTCTATTTTCACACCTTCCGCCTAGAAATGAGGGGTGTTCAGGTCAATTTCTGGCGTATTGCTGATGTGGCAATGGAAAACACAGGAGCGCCACTGACTGAAAACATGACGTGGTCAACAGTCAGACATTCGTTGCTATCTTGGCAGTGAATTGTCAACACAGGCGTGTGCAGCCCGACGCTCGTAACCCCCCCATGCTTTACACCTCTGAAATAGCAACCCACCAAGGTCATTTAGACCGCACCTGGCTCTTAAAGGGAGCGGCGAGAGACACGCTGATTGGTTTATTACTGCATGTTACGCTCGAAACAACACACCCATGATTAATTAAGAGACTCTGTATATGACCTTTGAGCATTTTGATCTGAGAAAGGCGAAGTTTTCCCAACATTACCATAGCAAAGTCACACTAAATCAAGCTGTGCTGTCCCCTGTTTGACAGCTCGCCTAAAGATCGCTAAAATAGTGTCCTTTATTTAGTGTTGGTTTAGTGATTCATTAAATGGGTCTCTATCTGGATTAGATTCTCGTCAATATAGTCGGAAAATAGCACAAATCCTACCCCGGTGAGCAGATCGCCACAATCTTGCATAAGTCTGACATGTCAGTCAAAAAGAGGCCTGAAACTTATACACACATACACACAAGTCTGGCAACCTGGCAACACATACCCAGCCCTATTCTCTACACTGTGCACGTCTACAACGGGCACACGAGATGATGAAATCAGTCCTCTGCTGCTTCTGCTACTTTTCCCAACTTTTTTTTTTTTTTCCCCTCCTCAGGTACCTTCCCATCCCACATTTTCTTCCACCGCCTCTGATGTGGCACCACAGGACGTCTAGACTGCTCGCTGCCTTAAGATCTGGAGTGATTGAAAAAACTAGACGAGTTGATCTGGTGTAGTGGTCGGCGCAATATTTTTCCAGCAGGCACCACCTCACCCACGTCTGCCAGGAAAGAGCCTTTTTTTCTCCCAAATGGAGATATCGGCCATTTGCCCGATAGTCCTTGTTTTATTTGTCATGTTTAATCGCATGTACGTAGTGGTCTGCCATTAGAAACCACTGCTCCATTATTAATGGCCTTTCCATTTGCCGGTGGTCTAATAGTAGCGGTAGGGCTACAATGATCACCATGACACCACAATGAACACTGTAATGGTAGAATCCTGACCACAGTAGTGGGCACATCCTTGCAATTACTAAAAATTTCTGTTTTTCCGTTGCTTTTTTGTCCCATAAGAGCATTTTCAACCAAAGCTGCTTGCAAAAAAACCCTGCTTTATCAATATGGCCTTGTATTCTGGCAGCACATGGAGAGCAAAAGCAATTTTTACTGTTTGTTGCAAGTAACTGAAGAACGACTCCCAGAATCATTGCCCTTTGCTGTCATGGCGCATTGCTTCTGGTATAAAAATGTTCTGAAATGTGCTGTTGATATCTTCAATTCAGTATTACACAGTATAAACGCTGTGGCCCAGGTTTATACATGTGTAATATATATTTTTGTATATTTATTTTTTTCTCTGTATTTTTTATATAAATATTTATAGACAACTTTTCAAAGTGTAGCTATACAAATTTCTCATTTTGTAGTCTTTTTGGATCTTTACTTTATTTAACTTTCAGTACAGTTAATCACAACTTCCTAGTCCATTGTTCAGAAAACATTGTCCCCTCAAGCATAATTTTAGCATAGTTTTTGACCCTTGCTGGGAAATTCTGCATCAAAACAAAATAGGATTTCTTGTGAAGTTCCTCAAGGATCAATTCTAGGACCTTTATATGTTATTTAACATATAAATAGGACCTCTATATATGTTATTTCTAAGTAAATACCTTAGAAAACATGAGCTTCATTTTTCATTGCTATGTTTAACCACTTAACCTCTGCAGATGAAGCTGTTCATTTGGTCATGTAAAAGAATTATGACTGTTTTTGGTCCTCATCCAACACAAATGTGGACATTATGGGGAAGAAAATATGAGGACAATGCAGAACATGGGTCATTTGACACATGATCTATGACATGAAAGTAATGGCAGAGTCTTGTAGGCTTATGGCAGCTTCCTGTGGGCAGTGCCCTGTGAGCACTGATGAAGGACTAGAAGATGACCAAAATCAGAGCTTCTGTCTACGACTTGACCTTTCTCTACAAGGTGGACCAACTGGGTAGGAGTGTCTAAGTGGACAGTGGGTGTGGACACAGTGTTTAAACACTCCAGCAGCACTGCTGTGTGTGATCTATTCGTACCAGCCCAGCATTAAAGCAAAAGGGTCAGTATTCGAGAAGGAACAAAGGATTCAGCCAATCCCAGTTTGATTCACGGTAAGGGGGCAAATGTGACTGTAGGCCTTCTGGAAGTTCTAGAAACATCGCTGACTATAAATTCATGGTCAGCTTTCAAGACAGAAATTGAGAACACTGGCAGCAGCTCTGGGCCAGAGCTGTAGCTAGTTCTGCTAGCTCATGGTAGCCCAGGTTCATATATTTTACAAGCTTCATCTAGAACTATGCAGTAATGTTCATGTGCACCATCTGGATTGCTCTCGGATGGTACATGTGGTACAGTGAGTGGTTCTATATAGAATATATAGAATCCAACAAACCATCTAGATGCTTCAGTGGTTAAAGAGTTCTTCACACTGATGGAAAACCTTTGCAGATGGTTCTGTTTAGCACCAAAAGGTTTTCTAATGTGTTGCACCATTTGCATTAACATACTGTTGGTATCTCAAAGGGACCACGCGGAAATTAGCATTATCATACAGGTGTTGTTTTTTTTGGCCCATATAGAAGATTTAGAAGTAGGCACACCACTATACACCACTATACTCTGGACACTGGCCTTCCAGGACTGGACTTGAAGAACCCTGCACCACAGTAAAGACTCACATATCATATACAGTACCATGGAATTCTTGTCTTTGCACATCCCAGCTTAGAAGGTCATGGTCAGGGAACATGGTCAGGTCACCCCTAGAGCAGAGAGGTTGAGGGTATTGCTTAATGGATATGGGTATCGAACCCACAACCATGTGAATAATAGAATAGAATAAAAGTTCTCTTAACACTGAGTCCCAGCTGCTTGTTTTCTGCTGCCCTGATGTAGTTGGCCACTGTGAAGGACTTTGTATTCAAGTGACTGTGAAGAAAACAAGGCTGCGTTAATGAATTCATAGTCCACTACACGTTCTGACGGAAACCATTTAGCTCCATATTGATTAGACCCTCCAGCATTGAAAGTTTAATTTTTGGTAAGGGTCGGTGTGTGTGTGTGTGTGTGTGTGTGTGTGAGTGTGTAGGGCAGTGTACCTTAATGAAATTGCTTAATGATTTCCCTTCTATCTGGAGTTTGCCCATAACAGCTGGCTACTGGCTGTTTGGTTTTCCACCGAGAGCGGGGCCGTCATTAGAAACTACAATTACATGCAATTACCTCCTCTTTCAGAGGGGATGAGGGACCAAAATAATGCAAGTGGCATTTTGTGTGCGGTGTGTGTGTGTGTGTGTATGTGTGTATATATGTGTGTAACCAGGAGAGTGGCTTTCTCCATCAAGCGTCTCCGAGCTGTAAGGCAAAGCTGGAGGAATCAGTGACAGAGCGTAATCTCCAAAGTTGATGACACTTCTGAACGCTCGGAAAAGCTACGATAACTCTCCGGACCTCCGGCGCTCGGTAAGAGACTTGCATATTGCTTCTCAATTTTGACCAGCTCCAGCCTTGGCAGCATGGACAGCAGTGGCGGGTGGGGTTGGAGTGGAGCAAGGGCACTTGTGGCCCTGAAGGTTGGAGCCCAGTCGCTCATTAAAAATTCATTAGGTAGTCAAACGCTGAGTCGGAATTTCTTACCATACCTGAAAAGACCCAAGTCATTAATGGTTAGATTGCTGTAATGCTCTTTATCTATCATTGGGATGTTTCTTACACATGTACACCTGTAGGAAAAATACCATCTCTGGTTGTAGAATTCCTGCATTGGTTCCCAGGACAAAAAAATGAGACACCTGTGTGTGTTTAAGGTGGTGGTACCTTCAGGCTCCTGCAGATGGTGCTGCACAAGGAGGATCGGGCTAAAAGTACCTGCAAGCTGAGTGATGGGATTCATAGATTAAGAAAAGGTGGTACAGTGCAGTGAGGGTCTCACTGGATGTGTGGAAAATGGGTCGCAAAGCAGATATCAAGTCATTGATTGGCTAAAAGGAGTGATTGGTAACATTTGACCGTAGTGTGAAGGAAGGAGCTGAATCTGCAGGTGTATGGAAGCATACGGTCATACGGGTCTACCAGCAGTGGCAAAAAACCCAGCCTACAGGAAATTCAGGCCAGAATTGTAGCCGAAAGTTGCCAGTGGAGTAGAAGTGTTCTTGCCTGAATTGGACCGTGGTCCCTGTTTTGTATTTGTACATGGCTATTATTCTTTTCATTTAACGGATTGCCCAGAATGATCCAGAATGGCCTTAATCAGATTCCAATCCGATCTATTCCAATTGTGGAGGTGGACGTAAGATTAAGATTTTATTTATACATTTTTTTTGTTTATTTATTTATTGCTCAATTTTCATCCAAGTTTACCGTGGTCTTACTGCTTGATTCGCTTGGACAAGCTGGTAGACTAGTTTGGTCAGGCTGTTGACTAGCTCAGTCATACTGGTTGACTAGCTTGGACAGGCTGGTTGTCTAGCTCAGTCATACTGGTTGACTAGCTTGGACAGCTTGTTGACTAGTTTGGTCATACTGGTTGACTAGCTTGGTCATACTGGTTGACTAGCTTGGTCTTACTGGTTGACTACCTTGTCAGTTTAAGCTGGTCATCCATCTACCCACCCAGAAAGAGCATGGCCAATTGTACTCTCTCTGGCTCTGGCTGCTGATGGCAAAGTAGCTATCTGCTGCCATGCTACAATACAAGCAGCAGATAGAAGCTACATTTTTGTGGGCGGAGCATGTACAGGTCAATCAACCTGCTGCATTGCCTCTGGCTTGTTTCTTGTGCTCCTTCAGGCCTTCATTTTTCTCTCCATAAGTGACCTCGAAAGACTGATGCTGCTGCTTTGCTCCTCGTTTCTCAGCCGCCTGCAAATCCTTGACATCGCTCTCTCCCTCATCCCTGCCATCTGCTTCCTCTCGCGCCAAACAAACTCTGACTTTAAAGGCCACCAGGCTGTCAGGACAGTTAAGAAAAGAAATAAATAAATAGTTCAATAAGAGATGAATAATATCTCACTGCTGGGCTGCCACAGCAACGGAGTGAGACAGCATCTACCTTCCTTTGATGTTCCTACAAAGCCAACAAACCGTCAGGAACGCTGCAAAACTCCACATCTCTCTTCGATATGGGGGATAGAAAGGAAAGGGGGGGGGGTGGAGGGGGAGGCGGCAAACTTTGCTGAAATTGCTGTCGCTGCCTTGCATGCTGCCTCTCTCTCGTCTCTCTTTCTTGCTGTCTCATCTATCTCTCGTTCTTCTCGCAGCTTCACCGGCTCGCATCTCCTCCCCCTCCACTGTCTGCATCTGCCTGCCCCCCCCCCCCCCCCCCCCCCCCCCCCGAAGTGTCTATTCATCAGACACCCTGTTTCTCTTTGCTTTTTGTTGTTTTTTTCCATGTCTTTCCTACAAAAGCTGCGGTGCATGGTGAAGCACACGAGTTGTAGAGTGACATTACTGTGACGAATCCAAAGGTCATCTTCATCAAGGCAGGCAGAGCTCAAATACAGGCAGTTGGGGAAAAGCTTAGTCAGACCAGCAGGTTTCAGAAGGTGTAAGCCAGTCATTGATGGTCAAGGTGATGGAAAAGCTGGTCATCCAGCTGTATGTTTCCATTTGAGTTTGATGGACTAGCTGGTCTATCAGTATGCCTGATCCAATCAGGCTGGACATCAGGCTGCTCTAACTTGCTGACTAGCTTGGTAAAGATGGTCATATTGGTGGTTTACCCTGGTCATACTGGTTGACTAGCTTGGACAGGCTGGTTGACGAGCTTGGACAGGTTGGTTGACAAGCTTGGACAGGCTGGTTGACTAGCTTGGTCATACTGGTTTGAGTAGCATGGTCAAACTGGTTGACTAGTATGGTCATTCTGGTTGACTAGCTTGTTCTTACTGGTTGAAAAGCTTCAACAGGCTGGATGACTAGCTTGGTCAGGCTGGTTGACTCGCTTGGACAAGCTGGTTGACTAGCTTGGTCAGGCTGGTTGACTAGCTTGGTCAGGCTGGTTGACTAGCATGGTCATACTGGTTGAGTAGCTTGTTCTTACTGGTTGACAAGCTTTAACAGGTTGGTTGAAAAGCTTGGTCAGGCTGGTTGACTTGCTTGGTCAGGCTGGTTGACTAGCTTGGACAGGCTGGTTGACTAGCTTGGTCATACTGGTTGACTAGCTTGGTCAGCCGGGTTGACTAGCATGGTCATACTGGTTGAGTAGCTTGTTCTTACTGGTTGACAAGCTTTAACAGGTTTGTTGACTAGCTTGGTCAGGCTGGTTGACTAGCTTGGTCAGGCTGGTTGACTAGCTTGGTCAGGCTGGTTGGTAAAACTTTATCTGAAGGGTACTTACTTCCAATGAACTTCATACCACATACGTTCCCAGATGGTAGGAGGATAGCAGTACCAGACCTCACTGATGCTCTTCTGAGGCTGAAGACAATCTAATCCTCACAGCAATGTTCCAATACTTTGTGTAAAGACTTCCCAGAAGATAAGAGGCTGTTACTGCAGCAAAAAAGGGCAAAACGCCCCACTGGAGGAGGAGGTGTCCACTAAGTTTGTGAAAGGACTGGAAGGAAAAATCTAGGTTATTAAGACGTGGAAAGCTCATTTGTTCCACACCTTGCTCTCCCTCCCTCCCTCTCTCTCTCTCTCTCTCTCTCTCTCTCCCCAGCTCATGTCCCACCAGAACATGACAGGCCTCTGATGGAACATAGAAAGCCCTGCTACACCTCTCATTTTCAGACTTTTGCATAAATCGGTCTCATATCCTGTCAAAGTGAAGAACAGCACACATGACGAGAGGAACTTGTTAATGCAATGAACAGCAGGAGCATGAAGCCCACCAAGGTGAAGGAAGGATAGGAAGCTGGACTTCCAGTACTTGGTATAAACAGTGCCTGCAGTACTGGGGTTAATGATAGAGCAGAAAGGGTTCTACAAAGTACTTCAACTGGGTTCTTGGACATTTTGGACCCTGTTTTTGGTGCCACATTACATATTTATTGTTACTGACTATGAAGAACCGTCTACAAACATCTGAAGAACCTGGCAAAGAACCAGCTTTTAAAGCTTTTAAATGATGTAGGCAACTCTAAAACATCTTAAATACCTTAAGTATGTGGGCACACCTCCAAAGTATTTCAGTCCAGGTGTTTTAGAGCCTCGTTGTATAAAATGTTGTAGAAAATTAATCAAATTAATCTACTGGTCCTAAAGAGCTTGTTGAAATTTCTGCCCTGCTAGAGCTGCCCCAGCCAACTGTAAGTACTATTATCCCTGCTGAAAAAAAAACAGCATAGGCTGGCATAGGGTATGTTTGAGTTTTACTTGATGGTTGATGGTTTAGCTGGTTGGCCAGCATGACCAACCTGACCAAGTCAGACCACCATTATGACCAAGCCGGTTGACCAAAATGACCAAATATGACCAAAATCAAAAGCAACATACACCATGCTGGTCATACTGAAGAGCTCAATGACTTTAACCATGGTACTCTCCTAGGATACCAACTTTGCCTTTGCATCAGCTTGTAAAATATCTGCCCTGCTAGAGCTGCCCCAGCCAACCGTAAGTACTATTATCCCTGCTGAAAAAAGCTTTAGACTGGCATAGGGTATGTTTGAGTTTGACTTGATGGTTGATAGTTTAGCTGGTTGGCCAGCATGACCAACCTGACAAAGTCAGGCCACCAGTATGACCAAGCTGGTTGACCAAAATGACCAAAATCAAAAGCAACAAACGCCATGCTGGTTGTCCTGAAGAGCTCAACGATTTTAACCATGGTACTCTTATAAGATGCCACCTTTACCACATCAGTTTGTAAAATTTCCTGCTAGAGCTGCCCCAGCCAACTGTAAGTGCCATTGTTGTGAAATGGATGTCTGGAAGTGACAACAGTTCAGTCCTGAAGCCGTAGACCACCCATAGACATGCCTACCTTCTGTTGTGTCCCTCACTGCAGAGTTCCAAACTGCCTCTGGAAGCTACAGCTTCATGAACTTCATGAAATGGATGCTCTGATGAGTTAAGTACCAGTACAGTGTGCCCCAGTTACAATGCACATGATATACTGCCCACCCATGGCGGTTTGAGGATAGTACAATCATAAAAAAAAATGCTGACTTTCAGCTTCTCTTTCTCTGCCATGCTGCACTGAAAAACAGGGCCGCTGTCGTGTACATTCACGTCCCGAAAAATAGGAGAACACCACAACAGGGCTCTGTTTACCCCGAGCTGCTGGTAAATAAGTGCTGTAGTCATCAGTGAGGTGCAGTTCCTGTGCGATAGTGCGTCAGGCTTTATTGGTGGCGGTGTTTTCCACTTCTGAGTGTGTGTTTGTGTTCTCTCAGCTCACAGCAAAAAATGAGCTCAGGCAAAGAGAGCAGAAAACCCATTTCCTTACAGGGAAGAGTTTGGTAAGCGAATCAGAACAAAGACACGAGAGGTGATGATGATTTAATCAGTCATCCTCGGCTTGTACTTCGTTTTTTTGGGGGGATTTAGACTGACAGAGATCCCAGAGCGCCGCACTTTACACGTAAAAGCAATTCTCCAGAAGTAATGACTGCTTATAAGAACACAAACGCATGTCTGACCCGCACTGCTAGTTAAAGGGCCTGTATTAGATTCAGGACTCAAGATTCAAGAGTTTATTGTCATGTGTACAGCAGGAACAAGCAGTTACTATGAAATTTTTATGAATATATATATATATATATATATATATATATATATATATATATATATATATATAAAGAAAGAAACAGAATAAGTATAATTCAAAAATATTATTAAAATAATATATATATGTATATACATTAAATTACAGTACAGTAAAGTAAAAGAAAAAACACTAAGTAAAGAAAGAATGCAATACAGAGTACAGTATGCATGTTTATATCAATGGGTGCATGTCAGAGTTCAGCCAGATAGAAACTGTTTATTATAAAGGCATGTTGTGACGTCACAAAAAATCATTAACATATTTTAAAGAGACCCCGTCATAGAAATCCCTCACATTTATTGTATAATTCATTTTTGAAATAGATTGCATTACCAAAACAGCAACTTCACAGGAAAATGAAAAACAATCTTCAGTCAAAGTAAAAAAACTTTGTTCTATTCATCATGAAATGATTAAAATGATATAAAGAACAGCTATCAAATTATGTGGAAAAAATATAAACATTTGAAATTATTATTTTTGTGATGTGGAAAAAAACTAAGCAAAGTCCAGATCATGCCATAACTCATAATAAAATTATTAACTATTAACCAACTTGAGCAGTAATGTGTAAGTTTCAAAAAGTTACCATTCACTCTCTACACCATGCAGACCATATACCGCATGTATACTAAGATGTAAAATGGGAATTGTGCATTTTGTGAATATGCAAATAAATATGAATGTGTTGTTTAAAATCACATTTTCTTTGTTATTATGTATGGACCTATGGAGTGAAGAGTTAAATGTAGGTTATGGAACTTTAGTAAACATAATCACTACATAATTTATTTTTTGTTTGTTTGTTTTGTTTTTTTGCAAAAGTAATTCATACAAATGGGTTTCCATGACGTCAGCCTTTTTAATATAGGCAAATATATTATTTTGTTATATTGGGATTTTGTGACATCCCAAAAGCAGGCTGTTTAGTTCTATGTATAAACTGTATGGTGAACAAATGCTATATTTTAAAACATTGACAATATTTGTTTTCTATATATGAGCCCTTTAATATATTTAAATGCATATATATATATATATATATATATATATATATATACACACACACACACACAAGAGAGGTTTATCCCAGTCATTTAGAGAATTTCTATGGAAACTAAGCTATAAAAAACACAAATAGATTTTTTTTTACATTATTTTGCATTAAAAAAAAACATTGCCTTTTTAGAAACCAGCTTGATGTATTGTACGAATACATTTTCACAATTGCTCATTTTTTGACATCACAAAAATCAACACATTTACATAATTTAGAGGGTCTGTATTGTGGAAATCCCAAATGTCTATTTATTTTTTGTAATATACGATTTAATGTAGAATTTAAATGCTGTTAAATTACTGTGGTTTACTCATCAGCCCATAGCGTCTAAACATGTAAGACAAGAACGAGTAGCATACGGCCTCTTTAATGTAGAGCACCTCTTTTTTTATCTGTGCACTGGGGGCGTGGAGGGGGGTGTGGGACTAGTCTACTGCTGATACAGCTTCTTTTACATTATACTACACACGAGTAAACAGACCTAATTTCTTCCTTCCCTTCCATCGTGTGTGTATGTGTGTGTGTGTATGTGTGTGTGTGTGTATGTGTGTGTGCGCAGATAGCTGGGAGAACCAGTATTGTACATTAAGTCTCCTTAGGGGAGTGAAATCGAGTAGTGGAGGCCCCGTGTGCCGTTCACTCAGTGCATGTATTATAATGTTCAGTCAGATTAGGATGAGAGCATTACTCGACGCCCTTGTGTTGGTGGTGAAATATAGAAGTATTTTCTGGGCTGAACCGGAGTCCGTTTAGAGTACGCCATGCTGAGTGGGTTCCAACTCCAAGCCATAAGGCTACGGCAAGCCATTTTAGGCCAAAAAAAATAAAAACACTACCAGTCATAATTTTTTTATAAAGTAATAAAAATAGCAGATCTATAAAGCCATTCTGACTAGTCATATTTCCAGAACCACATATCCTTTATGTAATTCTGACTGCAGTTATATTACAATTGATTTATATAGAATCTCACTCTGTTTTGTATATAATTATATTTCACTAAAACATATTTTTTTTACTTACATATACCAAATAAAGGTTAAGATAAATATATTTATCTTAAAAATGTTTTTATTTTTAAATTTTTTATTATTTTTATTAAACAGACGTTTTGTCTTTGCTATCATATATGAACTTTTGGAGTGAGGAGTTAAAGGCACATTATAGAGCTTACATAAAACATAAATTTGAATAGTTTAAAAGTTTTATTGCAAATGTAATTTAAAAGTATTTAAATAAGCTTTATCAATATATGCATAATTATCATTATCATCTGTAGAGAGGTTTTTTTTAATATCCTTGATTTCAGAAGAAACAATGAACGAGCAGGTGTCCCAATACTTTTGTCTGTAAGTGTATTGATGAACAGATTTTTTGCTAGTCAGTTCTACAGTGTAGATATCTGGACTTGGCCGCTTTTTTCACCCGCAGAAATATAAATGTAGGTCAGAGAGAATGGGATTCCACGTAAATCAGCGATAACAGATGACTGGTCTAATTTCCTTGAAGGATATGCCATCCTGGAAATATGACTAGTCAGACCGGCTCACAGATCTGTCACAAATGATCATTTTTACTATGGAAAAATTTCAAGCTGCAGCTTTTATCACAGCTAGTGTTTCAGGCTAAATTGGCAGGCCAGACAGGCCTCGCAAACCACCGATTCACCCTTTCCGTCTGCTCTGAATGAAGACGTAGACAAAATAATAACCAGCAGGCGGCCAAAACAGTCCACCGCGGCCCAGCCTTCCAGACCAAACGGCCACGAAACCTGGCAATGCGAAACAATTAGCGAAGGAGTGTGCTGTAGAAGCTTGCACGCCCCATCGCTAACTGTCAAGAGCCCGCAAGAGCGATACATCATGAAAAGTTGGTCTGCTGCTGTACTTGGACCTGGAATAACTACCATCCGGTTAATTGTTTTGTCATAATAAGTTTTCAGCTAATAGGACCGCTATTGATCCCCTAAATTGACTTCCCGGCGTGAATCACTCGGAGGCCTCTTTTTCAGCAAACGATGGCGTCGATAATTCTGAGAGCTCTGCATTAACGGGTCGCATTGATTGTAGATATGATGCCGGGCGCTGGCTACTGAGTACGTTCACCGTTTGATTGAGGTTGACGCCGACTTTAGGGGGAAGCAGGCTAGGCCAGCCTGTTTAGCATGCGGCAAGTGGAATTTTCACTTTTACGCTGATTCAGAGCGTGCCTGCCCTCGGGGAACTCTGGGAGAACTGTGCTCAGATCAGCGGGGTGGGGAAAAAAAAGAACCCACCCCCCAAAAAAACAACAAGCAACACTTTTTGCTTCTCTACAGACTTCAGCAGCCAGTGGCCTTGTTCATGAGTGACCTGATTTTGGCCAAAGGGCAGGTTTTAGCTGGTTGACTTGATATACATACATTTATGCAAAGCTAAGCATGCCCTTTCTGTACAGAACATACATTACATAAAGGGTGTATTAATCTCGTGTAAGGCTGGTTAATCTCATTATGTGTGATAAAGGTCAGGTTTCAGATGCATTTGGATGCACATGCCTTTCCAAAATGGCAAATTTTTCAGGAGAGGGAAAAAAACCTTCTTAACTTTCAATGGAAGTCAATGTAAAAATATTTTACTCCCAGGCATTCTGGAGCGTTTCTATTGGTCCATTCGTTAAAACATTTGGACACAATGAAAGGAACATCTCCCAGATTCACATCATGCCAAAAAGTCAAAATGTGTCCAAATGTTTGTGGACACCCCTTCTAATGAATGCACTCAGCTCCTCGCAGCTTGTCTAATTCCTGTAGAGAAGTACTGCCAAATGAATAGGACTCTCTGGAGCAGATGAAGCTATTGGCACCATGACTAATAATGCCAAGCGTGGGCTAGAGGGTTGATAAAGCCCTCCAGCATTGAGCTGTGGAGCGGTGGAACTAACTGTGCTCTCCGGAATGATGGATGGTGGTGCACAATCCAGTCCTTTTGGGATGAGTTGAGGATAAGGTGCTCAGCCATCCAAGTGCCACCCAGAGCTCACTAACGCTGTTCTCACTGAATGCAATTAAATCCTCACAGCAATGCCATCTCCAACATCTACTAGAAAGCCGTCTTCTCTGGACAGTAGAGACGGTTACTCCAACAAAAGCAGGATCAGGTCTCTTTAATACCCTTGATTTCGGAAGAAGCAATAAATGAGCAGGTGTCCCAATACTTTTGTCCATATGGTGTACAAGGCTGTGGGTCGGTCCTTGCTTTGGCCTCTGCAGGTGAGGGATTTGGCGTTCTCCTCTGTATCCTCCATGTACTCTCATGTTTCCTCCCACAATGCCTTGCTAAATTGCTTCTAGGTGTGAGTGTATGAGCATGTGTGTGTGTGTGTGTGTGTGTGTGTGTGTGTGTGTATTGTACGCCCAATGAACCCAAAGCCTACCCAGGTCATCGCAATGTCACCACCCACTGCTATGTAACAGAGGGAAAAAGTATGGCTGTGTCCGAAACTGTGCCCTGTTCACTACATAGTGCACTATTTTGGGGTTCCGCCAATTTGCAGTGCTGTCCGAAAACATAGTGCACCCTAACAATCCCACAATCCCCAACTCATTTACTCTTTAAAGCAGCATTATGTAGAATTTGTACCTTAAAGGATCACATTCAGAATTATGCCGATGATCCACTGACCTGACTCTATAATCGGGAGAATAGCACTACTATCGTTGCTACTTAGCAAGCGGCTAACTGCCATATGTGACTCACGAGAACTGCGTAACGCAGCGTAACCTGTAACTCGGATGGTGTGTTGTGTTGTTTGTCTGTGTGTGTTTGTGTGTATGTGGGTGCAAGGACAGAGCAGCCTCAGTCCACATGCTTCTGTACGTCTCAGCCTATCAAAAGCAGTCCGTTAATAGAGGCCCAAAGCACAAATTCCAATTCCATACCATAGGGGGAGCCCAAGAGCAGGAAATGTCAATTCTAGCATAATAAAGCCCCCTCAGTCCACATGCTTCTGTATGTCTCAGCTTATCAAAAGCTTCTGTACGTCTCAGCTTATCAGAAGCTTCCGTACGTCTCAGCCTATCAAAAGCAGTCCGTTAATGGAGGCCCAAAGCACAAATTCCAATTCCATACCATAGGGGGAGCCCAAGAGCAGGAAATGTCAATTCTAACATAATAAAGCCCCCTCAGTCCACATGCTTCTGTATGTCTCAGCTTATCAGAAGCTTCCATACGTCTCAGCTTATCAAAAGCAGTCCGTTAATGGAGGCCCAAAGTACAAATTCCAATTCCATACCATAGGGGGAGCCCAGGAGCAGGAAATGTCAATTCTGGCATAATAAAGCCCCCTCAGTCCACATGCTTCTGTATGTCTCAGTTTATCAAAAGCTTCCGTACGTCTCAGCCTATCAAAAGCAGTCCGTTAATGGAGACCCAAAGCACAAATTCCAATTCCATACCATAGGGGGAGCCCAGGAGCAGGAAATGTCAATTCTGCCGTAATAAAATCCCCCACCCCCCCAGGTCACTTTCCACAGTTGTGGATTTTAATTAGCTCAGTTAAGTGAGTTACAGACTCTGTGTTTGGAAGGAAAAACTCGGACCCGCACTGGGAATAACAACAGGGGGGTGGGGGGTCTGACTTTCAGTCTCTGCCACTGATTGTTCGGCTGCCTGAGTTTTATTTTTGCCTGACTTTGCTCTTTTGCTGAAGTGGAGCAGAGCAGCCGTGGGCGTGAAGAGCAGACAGAGTGTGTTCTGTCCTTGTGGTATTTTAGACATTTTTCTTTTTCTTTTTTTTTCATGTATTTTTATTCCTACTGTTTCTTTTGCGCTGCCTTATTTTTCCCATCCGTCACTGTGAGTGGAGATGCAACCAATGTGACGCCTGTGTGCTTCTGAATCTGCTCTGTCCTTGCAACCACATACACACAAACACACACAGACAAACAGCGCAACACACCATCCGAATCCCACGAGGGCCCTGAGGCGACGACTTGGGGAGGTCATGACAGGCTCCATAGCATGTTCTGCTCCAGCATGAAAAAAACGAAATAACTCATGCAATGCAGCTAATCAGTGTCCAGTGATGCCCCTGGACACCTGCGTTTGCCAACTGTGGGTCAAGCTGGCAGAGCACCGAACAGAACCTCAGCCATCGGTGAAACAGGTTGGATGCTGTTTGGAGGGCCTGTGCAGAAACAGGGGGTAATGACAGATTCCGTACAGCAGGGGGAGACCAAAGCACAAGCTAACACACTTGAATGGTTTTAACTGTTCAGCCTTCAAGATCGCAAATGTCTCCATCAAAATGCATATGATTAGTAAGAAGGAACTGTCCCAATTGGGTACTACCAATTGACTCTAGCAATGCTCCCGGCACGAGAAAGGGTACGGACCTAACACACGTCTCCTCCGATACCTGCGAAGGCAGCCGCCGCCTCTTTTCCAATTGCCAATATGCTCAGGGGACAGCACAGTGTCTTTAGCTCCACCGCCCCAGCTAACAGACGACTGTGCCCCATCTAGCATCATCCAGCCACCTGGAAAGAGCTCATCCAGCCACCTGAAAAGTCAGTTGTGCTCTCTCAGTTTCTGGCTGCCGATGACCTACTCTACTATTAGTGCCTTAATACGTGACATAGGGAGCCATTTCAATCACAGCCATGTCTAAAATTCTCTTTTTGTGAAGTCACAAAACTCGGCTTCGTCTCAATTCAGGCCCTGCATCCTTTGAAGGATGCAGCCTACCAAGGCTTCATATTCCTTCTAAGGCGGCATAGTCTGCAAAGGCCGAACCAAAATGAGATGCCGCATAAATTCTCACCATCAGGAAATGAATCTTGGGATATGTTGGCTGGTAAAGGTTCCACCCATTAGATTCTTTGTTGTCATGGAAATGATCTCGGATGCATATGAAGGAACATTCGAAATGAGACAGTCCAATCGGCCTTTAAATGCACCCTCCAAAGGACACGGCCCCTGAATTGAGACATGGTCTTACTGGCTCCAGCAGTTACAGGCCCCACCCATTCACGTTGGCTGAGTTACAAGGAGTGTTTTAGCCTGAACTGCTTTTTGAATGAGGTACAACACAGGGCATCCAATCTGAACAGAGCTCATTTGCATATTTCAGTCTTCAAAAGTAAAGATATTGGAACAGAGATGTGTTTTTGTAGCCTATAGAACGTGGGCTTTGCTCAGATGTCCCAGATGTCTCTACTGAAGGTTGTGGTCTCCTGTCTAGTGGGTACTATACATTCCAACAGAGACCTATAAAGACTACAGGGCTATAGGATAGCCCTGGGTTTCCCTACCTTGGCACCGCTACCATGCTAACAGCGACCAACGTCGTAGAGCTGAACATATGCTTGTTTTCTCAGGACAAGGTCATGTGACCATACTTTGTACAATCAGAGAGGACCAGAGAGGTTCACCGGAGGAGACAGTTCACTGGTGGAAATCTGAGTGGATCTCCGTCTCATTAAAGGAAGGCATTCTTACAACAACGCAAGAAGGCTTTTTAATAAATCATGCCTCTAATCTAAAGACAGACTCTATTATAGCAACATTAGATGCAGAAAAGGCGTCTGATGAAGTCAGTTGGTCTTTTCTATTCAACGCACTACAGGGGTTTGGATCTGGAGAGCCATTCATCAAATGCACTATTTGATATCATTGCTTGCTCCTGCAATATGCCAAACTGGAATACAAAGGAATACAAATAGAAAAATACCAAGCATATAATGAGTCAATGTGCAGATGATTTTTTCTTCTGTAGCTACAAAATCTTAATATTTATCACAAGGAACTTTCTGTCAACTTTCTCAAAACTCTTAAATTATTCCATAAACTGCTATATTCCAAAATCTCCAAGTTGGAACTTGGCAGCCAACACAGGGTCACCGATGCTACCATGCGTCTGGAAAGAGAGGGTTAAGAGGCCTTGCAGCCATCCAACAGTGGCTTAGCTTAGTAGACCTGGATATTGAACCTATGTTAGATTGGGTTAGGTTAGCATTAGGTTAGCAATGTCACTAGTCAAGTCAAGTCAAGTCAAGTGGGTTTTATTGTCATTTCAACTACATACAGAGTACACAGTGAAATGAAACAACGTTCCTCCAGGACCATGGTGCAACATAGACACAGTGCATACAGAACACAAGTGCAACACAGTACAAGTGCAGACAGACAACACAACACAATACAGACAGAGAATAATAAACAAATTAAGGGTAGTGTGCAAATTATGCAGTGAGGTCGTAAAGTTATTAGTGCAAAATGCTTCCCATATTGTCTAGGGTAAATGGTTGGGAGAGAGAGAGAGAGAGAGAGAGAGAGAGAGAGAGAGAGTGCATGGAACAGAAAAAAACATCAGTTCAGTCTCTGGAGTTGAGAAGTCTGATAGCTTGGGGGAAGAAGCTATTGCAGAGTCTTTAAAATGAAAATATGACCTAAAATTAATGACCTTTTCTCAATGATTTCAGATCCAACCTCCCTCTAAGTGGCCCAACACCCGTTTTCTACTGGAAAAAATTAAAACCAAAGTTTAGTACGTCTCAACGTGGATACATCACAGTGGCCAATGTAACTCCTGGACTGATTTTCTCAAATTTACCTCTTGCATTAGATATCGTAGCAGTTTTTAAACCTCAGCGATATCCTCCCGATGCAGGCTAACCTGACAACAGTTAAGTCGGACAAAGATTATGAGGTATTAAGCATTATGCAAATGGGATTTTTGGGGGTTTTACAGTGGAGGCAGGGGGGGGATAATGTAATTTTTTCAGTGTTTCTCAGTGATTTTAGTTCCATCTGAATCCGTCATCAGTGTGCTCCCGCGCCGGTAGATTTATCAGCTTTTTTACCTGCTGTTAAATGAACCATGAAAATAACGCCAAGTTATATTCAGAGTGAATTGCCACGCTGGTAATAAAGTAAAAGAAGCATTTACTTGCAAGTCAAGCATTACTTACTACAAGCCTTACATTAATGACTACTCACATTGCTATTAAAGATGATAGACATAGATTAGATTATGTGTGTAAAAACTAACCCTTTTCAGATAATCATGTATATGCATATCAGTAAGATTATGTATTCCTGAATAAAGTAAGGTCAGGTATTCCTAGAGAAAATAAGATTGGATATCCTTGACTAAAGTAAGATCAGGTATTCCTGAATAAATTAAGCCTGTTCATTCCTAAAAAAGTAAGGTCAGGTATTCCTGACTGAAGTAAGGTCAGGTATTCCGGACCACAAAAAGGTTATGCATTACTGACTAAAGTAAATCAGGTATTCCTAAATAAATTGAATAAAATTTCCCAAAGTCCTGATCAGGTATTCACTACTAAAGTAATGTCAAGAATTCCTGACTGATATGAGGCCATGTATTCTTAACCAAAGTAATGTCAGGTATTCCTAAATAAAGTAATGTCAGGTATTCCTAAATAAAGTGAGGTCAGGTATTCCTAAATAAATTAAGTTCAGGTATTCCTGAATAAATTAAGTTCAGGTATTCCTTAGTAAATTAAGTTCAGGTATTCCTCAATAAATTAAGTTCAGGTATTCCTGAATAAAGTAAGTTCAGGTATTCCTAAAAAAAAGTAAGTTCAGGTATTCCTCAATAAATTAAGTTAGGTATTCTGGACTATTGTAAGGTCAGGTATTCCTGAGTAAATTAAGGTCAGGTATTCCTAAAAAATTAAGGTTAGGGATTCCTGAATAAAGTAAAGTCAGGTATTCCTAAAAAAGCAAGATCAGGTATTCCTGAATAAATTAAAGTCCTGATCAGGTATTCACGACTAAAGTAGGCTCAAGAATTCCTGACTGATATAAGGCCACGTATTCTTGACCACAGTAAGCTCAGGTATTCCTTCCTAAAATAAGGCCAGGTCTTCCTGACTACAGTAAGCTCAGGTATTCCTGATTAAAGTAAGGTCAGGTATTTCTGACTGAGGTAAGGTCAAGAATTCCTAACTGATATAAGGTCAGGCATTCCTGACTAATGTAAGGAAAAGGATTCCTGACTAAAGTACATGCAGGGGTCAGGAATTCAAGAGCATCTGTTGTCCATTTGGGCAAATAGCTGAAGATCCGAGTTTCCTGTCACTGCAGAGGTTCTTATCTCAGTGCTGAGCTAATGTTTGTTTGGCCCAGTTTGGCCAGGCCTGTGAAAGATTCATGTGCTGTCACAGACTGGGGCGTGTTCCCCGAGTGGGTCTGGTAGGAGAAAGAGGTTACAGACAGTTCAGTGGAGCAGAAGAGGATGAAGGAGATCTCCTTTGCCGTCTGTGTCCCTTTCTTGCCTCATCCCTTCCGTCCTGTCTTTGCCATTGCATTAAGAGGCTCGTCTTGATGATGGCTAGCGGCAAATTGTTGTGAGGCTGGTCCTCCTCTTAGTAGCAAATTCGATGCGACTGGCTCCTGCTCGGCTCTAGGAGGGGTTAAGTGGAGAATGATGTGTTGCCCTCCATCTTGTTGACCCCCTGGTAGCCTTCTCTGTTTTCTCGGAATCAGCAAACTAGGCTCCAGCCGAGGCACACTCTGCCTCTACGACATGCTTTTCAGTGACCAAAGTGGAAGCGCTTGTTCTTGACATGGGTTTTCAATTGACGGGACAGGGGCAGTCTCTTGGCCTCGTTAAGGCAGACAGGAACTGTCCCGCTGAACTCACCCCTGCTAACGTGCAGGAGCGGAAAGTTTTCCCAGTATTGTCACTCGCATTATTACCCTATTGTTCCTAGGGAGTACCGGCACTCTGCTGGAGAAGACAGGGTGGTGTTTTTTCAGGAAGAATTGGGCCAAGTGCTGAAAGTGGGTGTCAGCAAAACCCAAGCGCCAGACGTTACTGACAGGCATTAGCGACAGGCTAGGCTGGGTCACAACAAGACATTCTGCAGTGGTGACGGGCATCTCACAGCTAGAGTTCAACTGGGCCAGGCCAAGGAGGGGACATAAACCAGGGTGTTAGAGAAAAAAATGGTGGAAGGACATCTCCAGCACCTCGTTCCTCCCTCTGTTCCCCTGAACCGTCCTTCGCTTACCTCCATTAAACCCTCCTTCACATTCTGAACAACCTCCCTCCACTGTCATGGTGCAGCTAAGTAAAAGGCTCTACCCACCAGTGGCACAGTCAAAACTGGTGCGGTTTTAAATAGGACGCCTGGCATAATGCCATAGAGGGACCACTTTTGGTTCCCTTAAGTGTAGTACTGAAAAGGGCTCCTATGATGCGTCATAATAACGGAACCACAACAATTGGCTTTCCATCTAAGGAACAGATAAAGAACCATTTAAACTATTAGAAGGTTCATTGAGTTGATAGAACCCATGCATTTATTAAAGAAGAACTTGAAGAACCACTTATATAGAACCATCTATAAGGTTTTCCACTTATTTGAAGAACCCTTTCAAAGATTCAAAGCCATCTTTGAGTTGCCATGGTTCTACTGTGTATGTAAACCATCGCTTTTACTAAAGAACCCTTGAAGAAACACTTTTCTATTCTAGGCTCACCGCCCATGGATGGCTGTGGCATCACCGGGAATCAAACTCACAGTCTCCTGGTGATGGGGCCAACAGTTTGGTAGGGTAAAATCCAAGAATCGTTCCTGGGAAGATCCTTTGCATTCAGCTAGAACCTTATTATTAACCTTGTAATCTCTCTGGATCCAGAGTCACCAGTTCCCAGCTGCAAGACTAACTTTCTGGGGGAAGAAAGCCCCAAAAAAGCTCTGGTCGACTCTAAAAGGTACACCATCCCGAACCGAAAGGACCTCTTCCATTGGTTAAAATGGAACGTGTACATGATTAATTGCCCATCTTCACGCGGCTGTCGTACTTACCAGATTAAAATTTATGGAAAAATATTTACTGATCATTACTGAGAAGTTTGTATCTGAATAAAGTGTCGCTATTTAACTTTATTTATTAAATGAGAATCACATATTATATAGAATTCTTATGCACTTGCTATTTGCTATCGAGCTAGTTCCTTTAGCGTGTGTTAGCTTGCTAAAATATATTAGCAACAGTTATCTACATCCTATCCCCCCAACACGTCTTTTTTCCCTGACTGTTTCATTGGGTAAAATTGTCGATGTGATTAATTGCCCATTCATGATTGAAATAAATATAAATATATATACATTTTATTACTGTGTTCTGTTATTGACAGTGTTGCTGTTTACTTTTTATCAAATGAAAAACATATATTACCAAATTCAGTTAATCTGTTTGCAAAATACAGCATTAAATAAGTCCTAGTAAGTAGTTGCTTCGGGTCATTGCTCACTGCATTGGGTCCTAAATGGACCTTCTGTAAGATGACATCTTACAGAGGGGACAGAATGTGTCTGGGGGGCCAGAATGTGTCACGACATCGACGACCTTTTCAAAGGGTTAGCTCAAGCTTTCACCTCTCATCCCAGAGCAGATCCTGCCCAGGCCCTCTCCATCCCTCCCCACCCTTTGCCTACCCGAGGAGAGACACGGCGAGATCTCTCGGGGTGCCGACAGTCCAATAAGGACGGCGACATTAGCGTGGCAGGAGGGGCATGAATTGAAGCGCCAGCTGAAGCTGATTTTTATCGCATCATCCCATCAGAGGTAAAACACATTGATTGACGGCCTGAAAACTTGGGGTCGAGTCCAAACCCTACCCTAATTCAGAACACCACGGCATTTTTGAACCCAACCTCCATCAAAGGGCTTGCCCAGGTACAACCTTACACACTGGCTCCACCTAAAAGGGTTCTATTAAGTACCTTGTGACATCACAGGAGCAATGGATCGGGCTGTTTTTGCAGTGTATGGACCACTGGAGTAAGTAGTAGCAGTAATTCGAAGATTCCACTCTTATCCCAGAGCAGATCCTGCCCAGGTCCTCGCCTACCCGAGGAGAGACATGGCGAGATCTCTCGGGGTGCCGACAGTCCGTTAGGGACGGCGACATTCGCGGACTAGAAATAGCAGGAGGGGCATGATTTGAAGCGGCAGCTGAAGCTGATATTTATCGCACCGTCCCAGCAGAGTGGACGTATGGAAGGAGGTCAGAGAAGAAAGGAGGAGGTGGTGGAGGAGGAGGAGAGGAGCCACTGGGCAAGAAGGAGGATGAAAGATGTGACCTGTGTGAGAGGGAAATGAAAGGGAAAAGGCAGGGACGGTTGAAGACGGGTGCAATTTCTGTGAAAGCTGGAGGAAGAAGTGGAAAGATAGGGAGCTGTAGAGAAGGAGGGCGAGAGAGAGAGAGAGAGAGAGAGAGAGAGGAATTTAGGTACCTGAAGAAAAGGGAAGCAAAAAGAATGAAATTGGCAGACGACATTAAAATTAGTTTCTTCAGCCTTCTCCAGTAGGAGACTATGCCAATTTCCCTAAAATTGGACAGTAGAGCCAAATGTCATCTCCACAGATGTAATTTTACGGCCCTGTCCATTTCCTTCTCCCCAAAAAAAAGAAGAAGTGCATTTTCCAAAATGGCAGAAGCAAAAGAGAGAGAACGAGGAGGGATTCTGAAAAAAAAGGTGAAATGCAGTGGAGTTGGTGATGTGTCATTACCGTACTGCAACCAGAGAAAAGCAGAATTAAAAAGATCTTAAGAGAGAGAGCGAGTATAATTACCTCAGCTTTTACCGTAACACGCCTCCCCTCAAACACACTCATTAGGAGACCCAGATGGTGATGAAGATTTGAAGAAAACTAAATCTAGGATTTCGACCCCACACTCTCTCTCTCTCCTCACCCACACTCCCTGGGACAGCTGTGCTGCTCTTCTGAAAGGTACGCTCCCGATGCAGCACCAGCCGGTCCCAACCACTCCAACGTTTTTTAAGAAGCTTGTAGAGCAACAACAAAAAAGCCCTCAATTGGCAAGGTGGGCTGCAAAGATAAGGCGCTGGATTGCGGCACTGTCGACTCAGCACCAGGCCGGGGAAAAAAAAGGGTCGTGATCGATACATCATCAATCAGTGCGTTTAATGTGAACCGCACCAGATGTGGGCCAGCATGAGAATCGAGGGATTACACCGGAGAGGGGAAGAAAGACAAGCAACTTAGAGGATTAGCATGTTTAAGCCAAAATGTTGGACAAAGGAGAACGACGAGGAAGGAAAAAAACACATTGATTGACGCAGAAAGCTGGTTTGGAACTTTTTTGGAGTGTGTGTGAGTGTGTTGTGCTGGGATGTGTGATAGGGAAACTTTTGCTTGAGTTGGCCTGAAAACTTGGGGTCGAGTCCAAACCCTACCTTTATTCTGAGAACCAAGGCATTTTGAACCCGACCGGCATTAAAGGGCTTGGCCAGGTCCAACCTTACACACTGGCTCCACCTAAAAGGGTTCTATTAAGTACCTTGTGACATCACAGAAGCAATGGATCGGGCTGTTGTGGCAGTGCATGGACCAAGGGCGTAAGTAGTAGCAGTATTTTGAAGCTTTAATAATGCTACGCTCTCACGAAGAAGACTTCTAATAGTACTGAAAGGGGGCTATTTGAGTCAGAACTAGCTTTTCAGAGACCCCTATTTAAGAGAAGCTTTACACAATCAGTAATTAGTAGAAGACAGAAAAAAGAAAAATCAATAACATAAGATATGAAAAATTAAAGACCCCCAGTAAGCAGCCAACGACGACCGTGGCAAGAAGAACCTCCCTCAGAGATGGAGGAAGAAACCTTAGGAGGAACCAAGACTCACAAGAGGGACCCAACCCATCCTCCTCTGATCAGAACTATTAATAAATTATTGATAAAAGTCACTAATCCACCTAAACTGTTCTACTGCTCTGGTGTGCAGCATATTCATAATCATGGTGTAGTAGAACTTAATCTAGTCATGGCAGTGATGAGTAATGTTATTAGTGGCAGACAGTTAAGAGTCCATTTAGGTTTGAACATGGTCATTAGGCAGGTAGCAGTGGTAGGAGGGTGTGCCGCTGGTCTGGCACTGGTGGCGGTGGTAGGTAGGTGGCAGCTGGTCTGACGCAAGTACCATTCAGTCAGGCTGAGCTTTTAGCAAGGAACCATCGAAGAACCTCTGATATGCATCCTTCTAAGCCATGTAATTAGTGGGGCTTAATTTGGCAGGAGGTTAGACCTCCAAGCCGCAGCAGGTTTGGAAACCCATGGAGTTTCCATACAGGTAGGGCATAAGGCTGGAATTCCAGGAGCAGACCAGACTCTGATATTCATCACACGCTGGCTTCGGTTTTGCCACGTAAACCATTAATCCTTAGAGAAGTGAATTAATGGAGCCAATAAAGATTTCCTGTTTAATCCTGCATCCTCTCTCTCTCTCTCTCTCTCTCTCCGTACTAATTGTTCAAGAGGAAAGGGAGGAAGAGCCAGGGAAGGAGAAGAAGTGCTGAGTGAGAAATGATGACAAAAAAAGAGCCGAAAAGATGCCTCGAGATGGTGACAGAGTGGTGAAGTGGGAGAGGGGGGCGGTGGGGTGGGGGGGGGGGAGCCGAAACGTACGAAAAAAAAAAAGTGGAACAGTTTACACGGCCTGCCATTTCGTCTCCCTAACAATCTGAGAGCCATTTGTCAAAGCCAGTAGGAGGAATAATACAGCATTCTGCAGCGCTGCCTGCCACTGGCACACAGTAACGGATGATTTATTGGGCTCGAGCTGCAGCTGGCACCGCCGCCCACCCACATCCAGCAGGGGCAGATGCAGAGGCCCGATGGGAAGACTCTAAATGGACTTTTCTGAGGAGTATTCCCCCGGATCTTCAGCGTTCTTCAGCCCGCCACAGCAAAACAATGCGCTCGCCGGGAATAAAATAGAGTCTACTTAGACTTGTTTCAGCCTCATGAAGGAAGGATTAATATACAACCATCCAGATTCTCAGAAATATTAATTAATCACTAAAGCAGTACGAGTAAGGCAGTCCAAACCAGTAGTGGAGCCTGAATTTCAAGGCTGGATGCAGCTTTGGGCGCTAGGAGCTAGGAAGCATTGTGTCCCTGAGACATTGCTAAAGTAGTGAGGCACATAACCACTACCAAGCCAACTAGCCTACTGCACTACTGCTCTATAATCAGAGCAAGAGAGGCTTGAACAACCATACAGATCCACAGCAGTATTAGTTATTCATTAAATTCCTACAGTTGGCACATAATCACTACGTAGACTCTATAATTCGAGAGGAAGGATTGTACAGCTGTGCCGATCCAAAGCAGTATTAATTACTTGTTGAAGTCGTGTGATTAAGACCGGCCATATTAGTGGTGGAGATGGAAATTCGAGGCTGGATGCAGCTTTGGGTGCTAGGAGCTAGGAAGCATTGTGTCCCTGAGACATTGCTGAAGCAGTGAGGCACATAACCACTACCTAGCCAACTAGCCTACTGCACTACTGCTCTATAATCAGAGTATTAGTTATTCATTAAAACTTTCAGAGTTTTGATGCAGCTTTGGGGGCTAGCTAGGAAACTTTACGTCCCAAAGACATTCCTACACAGCACATAACAACTACCTAGCGAACCAGCCTACTGCACTGTACTGCATTGAGAAGCTGTGCATGACCCTAAGGCCAACATACCCAATGGAAAGCATCAGTCCATACCTTTGGGGCCTTCAGTCCATACCTTTGGGATGAGTTGGAGAGGCGTTCGTGGTCCAGAACGAATCATCCAACGTCCCACCATGACCTTGCTCAATGGAATCTAATCCACTACAGCAACATCTGCTGTGGAGCTTTCTCAGAAGAGCCTCTATGAATACCCTTGACTTCAGCAGAAGTGTAGCATCAGCAGGTGTCCACATTCTCTAATATCTCTCACTAAAATCTCACATAGCTCTAAAACAAACAATAGTTTGTTATGAAACATCGCTAATAGTTCCACGCTTTTTTACTTGCATGGCTCAAAGGTCCATTATAAACATAATACCTAACGTATATAATGCAGATCAACAGTACATTTTGCAGCAAATAATATAAACATCAAACTTTTGTAATAACAAGTGACGTGTCTGGGGTGCTTCTCGGGCATCTGTCGGCCTTATCTGGGCTTTCAAACGGCCTATCAAAGCTGCTTCCCCTCTTCAAAGATAATAAATGCTAATCTGAATTAGCTTCTAGCTCCAATGGAAGCCATGGAAGTGGATTTTTTTTTGGGGGGGGCTTTCACATGGCTATACATGTACTATGGGGGGGCTACATATACATGGCTATCCCCGATGACTATAAGTGTAGTTCAGAGAGATGATCTCAGACTCTAATTGGAAAAAATACAGCCCACATCCAGTCCTGCAATAAGCAATCAGATGGCACAGCAAACGGTAAATTTGCTCTGTCTCCGGCACCAGCACTCGCGACAAGAGATGTTAATTTCTCGGCTGAGATAAAAAAAAAAAAAAATGAAAGAAAGTCGGAGTTAATTAAAATGCTTTGGTGCTAATCACTCGAGCCCAGACTCTTTAAAGAGAAAGAGCACGTGCCTTGTCAAAAAGTGAGCAAGCGAGAGAGTGTGAGCGAGAGTGAGAGAGAGAGAGAACCTGCTGTGTACATCTCCAATCGAGAATTAATTATTTAATCAAAGACAAATTTGCTTGCCAAGCATTGCCCAATCAGATACCCAATCACAGCGCTGCGGAGCTAGGCACTGCGTGGGGTGGCAGGCTTTAATAAGCTAATTTTGAAGAACATCTGAATCTCAGTGATAACATGGATTGGATTGGAATGCTCTGCCTTACTCAAGTATTAGCGCTAAGCACTAAGCCCACACCTCCCCATCCTCTTTTGTAAACCGAGGCTTCTGAACACCTAGTCTAGTAGAACAAACAAAACGGACCAGCGGTGATCGGCCCCGCCCGGAGAGGGTTCCGTTTTAATTACGATTAGTTCCTAATCTTACAGTTCTGCTCCTCCTGATGCATCTGACCACCTCCACTGGTTAGATCAGGCATGTCCAATTAGATTTCCCATTCTGAAAAGCTGGGCTAAGCTCCTGGTTCTGGAGGTGTATCTTCTGAACGTGATCCAGAACAGCAAGGTACGTCATTACCTATGTTATTTAAGGACTAGATGTCCAAAAAGGACACACGGCTTCCATAGAAAAGGCAATGCAGATAGACCAGGATGCTCTGGAGAAGCTGTGCATGACCCCAAGGCCAACAACATGCCCAATGGAAGGCATCAGCCCATACCTTTGGGACCTTCATCCCATTTCTTAGGTCCAGAGCGAATCATCGGACATCACGCCATGACCTCGCTGATGTTCTCGTGGTTTAATGCAATCCAACTGTTCCAACATCTGCTGTAAAGCTTTCTCTATGAATCCCTGAATACTCTTCATAGCGTCAGCAGGCCTCCACATTCTTCTGGACGTACAGTCTATTAATTACCCCCGTTGCCTGTTCAGCAGTGGACATAAAAAAAAAAATCACTCCTGGCTCCAGTACGTGTCAGCGTCCCTTCCTTAACACCTCGCTGTGAGATCATCTGTTGACGTGTTATGTGAACCTATAACCTCTATAACCGACTCTTCCCAGAGTTGAACCCTCCAAAGCAGCCCACAATGGTCCTCTCACAGCCTCACATCCAGACAAGCCATGTTATCCCGTGGGCTTTCAGGATGATGAATGTGTGCTTATCCCTCATTCAGAGACTGAGCCTGGCATACGTCCTCTACAACGGGTCTTCTCATCTACACTGGCAAGCAAAGGTCTTCCCTGATTTGCCTACTGGAATAGGCAGGGGTTCTCATCTCATCAGTGAAATCATCAGCATCTTACAACCCCTTGCACTGCTGTCCTGTTGCCGCCGCTGGGTCGTTAACAAGAATGGTTCATTTTGATGCTTAATGTGTGCTTTAATTGCCACCCTACCTAATGATGAAGGCACTATTGGACTGGAAGTTTGGTCCACTAGCCACTTTATGCCTCATTGAGAACATTTAGGACCATGCCTTGATTTATCAGAAGCACTCGAGCGCTACGGCGCCGGACGTGAGACCGTGTTACGGTCATATTTACCATGACGGATGGTTTATGAATCCTGTCATCTAATTTCCTGTGCTGTGATGCTTTGATTTAATACTGTGCCTAGTTTTTAACCTCGCTGCAGAGCTCATTTAGAAACCATGAAGGCGACTGCCAAGTCAGGAGGTTTTTTGGGCGCAAAATGTACTTTTTCTTAAGGCCTTTCTGGCACCGCTCCTCCACGCCCTCCCCACCCCCGTCCCTCATGTACTTTTGGCAATGCTGAGCTGTACTGTACACACGGAGAGCCGTTATCAACAACTCATTAACGTGTAATAAATGAGCTCCTCGTGCAGAGGATAAGGGAGGGTGGGATAACCAACGCATAGCGGACACTAGCGTCATGCTAATAAATCACGTCAACGCTTGTAAACACGCAAGCAGTCTTTCGCACGCACTGTTTATGAATGGCCTGCCACTGTCCCTCAGTCCTGCTGTCTAACACTGCTGATGCAGGCCACTAACCTGCTGAACATACACGTTTGCTAAAAGAGCAGGGCGAGAGAAGTGCGAAACACGCCTGGTAAAGCTAGGAAAGGCGAAGGAAGAAGGTTCACGCAACTGTAATCAAACTAGACTTCTGGCTCTCTTCTGGCTGGTCTCCCTCTGTGCACCGTCAGGCCCCTTCAACTGATCCAGAATGCAGCGACACATGTCGGGTCGTCTTCAACATTCCTGTATTCAGCCATGTCTCTCCACTGCTGCGTTCTCTCTTCACTGGCTTCCTGTAGCTGCTGCCCAGGTCATCAGATTCAGAACCTTGACGCTGGTCTATAAAGCCAAGACTGGACCAGCCAGCCCCTCTGTACTTGATGGCAATGGTCAAAATCCGATCCACACAAAGAGCCCTTCCAGCTTCAAGTACGGCTCGGCTCGACCTGCCACCCCTTAAAATCCACAGAAGACGAGCGTCCAGACTTTTCTCTGTCCTGCACCGAAGTGGTGGAACGAACTTCCCCTGGGTGTCCGAGCAGCAGAGTCCAATGCTCGCTGTCTTCAAACCCAGACTGAAGACCCTCCTCTTCTGAGAGTACTCACGTTAAGAGAAGAGTACTATGGTCTCCATACTGTCTTGTGCTTTGTAGAGTCTAAGATTAGAGGTATCTTTGAATTATTAGTCTATTTAAACTAGCTGAGGTTATTCTTGAGTAAATAGCAAAGCACTTTTGTAAGTTGCTCTGGATAAGAGCGTCTGCTAAATGCCTTAAATGTAAATGTAAATGTAGACATAGCGGATAGTTACTGTTGGGAGTTTTTAGGGCGGCAGACGAAGAAAAGCCATAATAGACGCCGCGACGTACCACCTCACCACTCAAAAAACCATACGATTTCCATTGATCCATAACTAAGTCTGGAGGCGTGAATGATGGTGACCTAGATACAGTGGGGTTAGTCTTTAGATGGGTGCAGTGAAGGTCTCAAGTGCCACCACCTAGGTGCCAGGACAGAGACAAACGTTACTGGTTACTGGGTTATTGTAAGACAGGCTTGTGGGTTCAGTATTTTGGTTTCACCGTTGGGCCCTTGAGCAAGACCCTTATCCCTCTCTTTTCCCATCTGGGCACTGCAGCGAAGGCTACCTACTGTTCTGGGCCGGGGTTCTCACTGTCTCACTGTGTGTGTACATTTTTAACCAGACCCAGCTGGGCTTTCCAAATGGGGCCCATCATTACAGCCTACCTTAATCTCACATGGGTTCAATCTGACCCCATATGCAGTTTACAACCCATATGGGGCCCATGTTTAACCCATCCTGGTCCAATCACTTACCCTAGTGGGCATCCATATGTGGGGCCAACGTGGAAACCCGAGGACAAAATGTTCTGGTTCCCAGTTGAGCTATGTATGCAGGCTTCGCATGGCCATGTTAGCTGGGATGGGACTGGACAAGCACCTGGGTGGCCTCTCTAGAAAGACAGGGACGTTCTTTCTCCCATGGTTTAAAAAAAAAAAACATCCACTGAAGTTTTCTGTAGGTTCTAGGTTCTTCTCTGGAATCGCTTCATAGAACATCGCCAACGATTGCAATTCACCACATCTGGTCTGGCTTAGTTCTTCCCTATCCCTCATCCGCACATATCCCCCTTGACATTATCCAACACCTTCCGGCCTCTTGTTCAGATGTCATCACGTGGATGGAGTCTGGGAACTCTCACTTTCTGATACATGGGAAAGGTCATGCTAGCTTTTACACCATTCTGGGTAATTGGACGAAAAGCTAAAAGTCATGCTATAAGGTAGGAACTGGTCACTGTACTGCATAGAAGGAAGGAAGAAACTTGCCCTGAAATTCCTGCCAGACGTCTTCATTCGGTCATCGGCATTTGATTGATTTACTAAGCGCTAATGGTTGGCCCCTGGCTAGTCACTTGTCACACATCCGACAGTTTTGTCTGACAGTGATTTACAAGATTTATTAAAGGTGAAATGACTGCTTGGACAAAGCTGTGGAATTCCAGTGCTGAGTATTTAGGATCCCGTACTGGTCTAGATGCCGTGGATGGAGGCATGTCTTGTAGGTAGGCTCTTGCACCGATAGCACCGTTTGGTTGGTCACGGATGGCTATTTCACGATAATAGCCTACCCAGTTAGTGACAGAAAGTTGACAGACTATGGCTCTGAATGTAACAGTTTAGCAACATTTGGCAATCATTTACATCATAATAGCGCACGGCTAAGCTACACTGTCACTTCTCAAAAGCACTGTGTTGCAAACTGTTGAATCATAGCCATGCTAACAGGTATTTAGCACATAGCTCTGAGGTACGTTTGCTTGGCTAATGGATGACTCACGGTTTTGAAAGGGGTTTGGGAACCGTTTAGTGACGCCACACTCATTTGCCTTCAACCTCTCTGTTGGCTTTCACCTTCTGACAGCAAAAAGGCCTAGTGTTTAGGTCCCAGACGGCTAGAAAACGGACAGAAATGATGTCATTCTCGGTGTTTCGCTCACTCTTCCCTCTGTGAGGGTCTTTAAAGTATCTTTTTGCCAGGAGCCCCCCAAGCCATGCAATTGTAGAGCATCCCAGCAGGCGACTGTAGAAATGGGGGATGAAATAATACCTTTACAGTGGCTTGTAGCTGGATCCTAATCAAGTTCTGCTGAGTGTGTGTATGTGTGTGTGTGCAGATGATCCTGATGAGCTCTTCAGCCAAGTCTGTCCTACAGTTATGCTTCCCTCCGGGTCATATAGCCCTAGCTGCCTCACGTCTGATAATGTGGAAAGCATTAGCGCCATCTCTTTCTCAAATCACTGCTCGACACTGCAGGGCAAATAGCCTGTATTCGGCTCTCGCTCCCTCTCGCTCCTCTCATCCTCCTCTCTGCTTTCTACTCCAGAACAGAGCCTGGACGTGAGCAATGGGAGAACAAACCTGAAGCTTGGGCTGGGGTCATTTATCCCCCCCCGTCCCCGGGGGCTGGCTTTGGGCCCTGAAATATATAAATACAGAGATCCAAAGAAATCAAAATAACCAAATAAATAAATAAATAAATATGTCTCGGGACTACAATATAGAAGAGAATACTTTATGCCAATAGAATAGGACTCTCAGGAGCAGATCAATATCATGAGCCTATTAGCACCATGTCTACCTAATGCCAGGTTTGTGCTAGAGGGGAATAAAGCCCCGAGCATTGAGCTGTGGAGCAGTGGAAGAACTCTGTGAAGAACTCTGGACTCGTTTTTAGGCCATAACATTAAAACCACTGACAGGTGAAGTGAATAGCATCGATGATCTGGTTCCAGTGGCTCCAATGGGTCAACAGATGGAAATATTAGGCAGCATGTGATTGTGTACAGTCAGTTCTTGAAGGTGATGGAGGTGTTAAAGCAGGAATTATGGGCAAACGTAAGAATCTGAGCCAATTTGATAAGAACTAAGCTGTGATGTTCTAGACGACTGGGCCAGAACATCTCCAAAACATCAGCCAGATAGGTCTTGTGGGCCTAAATTGATGCAGTGGCCAGTATCTACAAAAAAAAAGTTCCAAGGTCAAGGTCATGGGCGTCCAGGGCTCACTGTTGCGATCCATGGAGGCCACATCTCACAACTTACAGAACTTAAAGGCTCCACTGCTAGAATTTTGACTGGCACAAAGTGGAGCTAGGTGGTTATAATGTTATGGCTGATTTGTGTCTTTAGTGAGTACAGAACAGGCCACACTATTGTGCATAAGTATTTGTGCATTTTTATAAGACATGTTGGGACATATGGGGCATGTTGTTGTTATTAGTGCATATTGATGCAAAGTTGCATAAATAAAGAAGTAAAATGATACAGTGTGTGAGTGAGCGAGTGAGTGTTTGTGTGTGGTGAGGCGAGGGGGGTGGGGGGGGGTGGTGGGTGAGTAAGCGGTAAATGAGAGAATGAGAGACAGTAATCAGTATCTTTGCTTTGGGTCATCTGTCAGCAACAGACGTGCATGTTGAACCAATCCGGCCTTTAAATTGCCTCCCATAATTACCATCATCAGTCCGCTTTGCTCAGAGTTGCGGCTGTTCCTCTTTCTTTCTCCCGACCAGATTTCCTCTAAATGTCATCGGTGTTGTCATTACTGCCCCTGCCTTCTCCTCTGACTTCAGAAGGATGTAATCCAACTCAAACACTCAAGGCTGTCATCAGAGATCAGACATAAACAGAGGCCTAATCATTAACAAAAGTTTGCATTGTGGGTTTAATGGCACCGTTCAGCTCAATTCCTTTTTGTGCCCATCATATTATATACACTGATTTCTCTTTAAAAGAACATGAACAATAAAAAAATATATTAATTAATATTTATGTACTGAAATCATCACAAAAATTAACACTTTGGTTTGTTAAAACTATATATCAAATAAATACTAGTTAAAGGGGGGTTCTTGGGTATCCAAATTTATGCATCAATCAGGGGTTGCGATGTAAATAGACTTTCAGAGTTGGGTTTGGTGGGATTTTGTGGTTCATAGAGTAGAGAAACTTACCATCTTAAATTTCTTCAATGTGGTAGTAAATGGAACCAGGAGTCGGTCACCATGGCTACAACACAAAAGTAGTTTTTTTTTACTACACAAACCCACTAATCTTCTCAACACAAGTTTTATATTTGCAAAAATTATAATGACGGTAAAATAGATATTAATCTGAAAAAATATGGGACTACTTTTCAAAACAATGTACTGCATGTTTCCCTCCACTATGACTAGATTTTAAATACATTTTAAGGTAAAATCCCTGCAAATCCATCGAACCAAATATATCCAACGATGTATGAGGCATGAGGCAGCGTGTTCATAACAATTTGGTGTACAAAAACATTCTGTGAGGGAGCTTGTAGAGGTGCTAAACTTTTGGGACGTCTGGTCCCATTCACCATGACTGTGAGCTTTTCAGCCAAATTGAATTTTGACACCAATTATGCAACATATTTGGGAAATCAGTGTAATTCTCCTTTATTGGAGGTTTTGCTTCACACTCAGGATGGATCATATGGATAAATATGTTTGTCTCTGTCGCACGCTCTCGCAAGAGTGCGAAGGAGTGTCGAGTTCTTCATCAGCTGTCGTTTTCCTCATTTCGCGAGGGCGGTCATCAACAGATCCAAGCCTCCGATTACATTCATGGACGTCGCGCCTCTGTTCTTTGTCTTTCCAGCGCCACACATCCCACCAATTACTGATTCCACATAATCCAATATGGCCCTTTTACACACACTTTTCTTATCTCTGTCAAGCCACGGATCACATTAGGCCTCGTCTCTGGGGCTTGCCCGAGATCACGTTACCGCACCATCAGTACGGAAGTCTATTAAATTAGCCCTCAAAAACAGCTGTGGGTTCGGGGGGGTGGAGTGTGTCTGTGTGTGTGTGTATGTGTGTGTGTGTGTGTGTATGCACGAGAGTGACTGTAGGTCCAGACAGGAAGTGGCATCTGTTGTCTTCGAAGGACTGATCACATGAGTAATGTTCTCAGGGTCAGGGGGTCAGCCTTTAAGTCGCTAGGGTTCAAATACTCACAAGCCCCTGCTGGCCTCCCAACGAGACCACAGGAAAGAAATCAACTTCAAACACATGCCAGGGGGTGCGGCCAGTCTGGAAGTAATTGGCAATCAAATGGTGATACAGTTATTCCATGTATTATATGCAGTAGATGTATGTCAGTACCTGCATGTAAGCTGTTCAGTGTATATATATATATATATATAACAACATGCATTTTTTAAGATTTTCTGTACACAAGGCCCTAATTTGTTTTTCCCTAAGGACTTTTTTTGCTAGGCTACGTTTATTTCCATGCCTTATTATTTGATTATTATTTTATGCATTATTTGAATACTAAAATACCCCATTTTACTTCTGAATGGGTTTAAGCTACTCAGCCCAGTCCTGGAGGGATGCTCCAAACTCTAACCTTCCACACACCCCGCTCTCCTCTGCTGTCTTCATGAGCGGAGGGCAGAATGATGCATCACATAATCACTTGTGCCCTCGGGTATGTGTGCTCGAGTGTGTGTGTGTGTGCTTGTGTGTGTTCAGTTCTTGAAGCTGAAGTGCTGGAAGCAGGAAAAATTAGTAAGTGTAAGAATCTGAGACACTTTGACAAGAACCAGACTGTGATGGCTAGACGACGCCTGGGTCAGAACATCTCCACCAAAGCATCAGGCAGGTCCTGTGAGGTGTTCCTGGTATGCAGTGGTCAGTACCTACCGAAAGTGCTCATAGGAAGGACAACCGGTGAGCTGGCGACAGGGTCATGGGCGCCCAAGGCCTCAATGATGCTCATGGAGATCCCACCCACCAGAAAGATCTGCCAGATACCACAGGATGCCTTCAGAGGTCTTTGTGGAGTTCATGCCTTGATGGGTCAAAGCTGTTCAATATTATGCGGTGGTTATAAGGTGGTTTTATTGTTATGGCTGATCGGTGAGGATCTACAGTATATAATATATAACATACTAAACAGCTTACAGCTTGACATATCTACTGCATATAATACATATGGAACAACTGTCGCACCACACAAATTGATATCTGATATCATACAAAAATGTGTGTGTGTGTGTGTGTGTGTGTGTGGCTTATTGAAAAGCGTGCTTTAACACTGTTGAGTAAATGAAGAGGGAATGAAAAGAGGGGAGGCTGAGGCGCTCTGACTGGTCTGGGGGGGGGGGGGGGGGGAGTTATCATCCCTGGAGGCTGATTTCTCATATTACTCATATTACTCTGTGAGTTGGGACTGAGGGATTTAGCGTCCCGGAGAGAAAGGCTGGGGGAGGGTGGGGGTGTGTGTGGGGGGGACTGGTAAATCTCTCAATCTGCAAATCCTGGAGAGTCGGCCTTTTCTGGAGATCCTGGGGACCAAAGAAAATTCTAGAATAATCAAGAAAAAACAAAATCAATTAATTAATAAATGAACCCGAGGTCACAGCTGGTCCACTGAAGCTGGGAATCGTGGGTTGCTTTGTATTTTTTATTTGTTATATGAGTCTCCAGACCAGCAAGGTGTCCTCACACCTGCTTAAACCGTCATTTCTCACCAGGAGAGCGGGTGGGGGGGTGGTGGGGGGGTGGTGGGGGTTGGTGGTTAGGGGGGTTGTGGCATAAAAATGAATATCATCTAATTTTGCTTCGCTTCCCCTCGGCACTCGCTCAATTACAACCTTCAAAGTTTCAATTGAAACTGTAAAAAAAAAATCCCAAAGCTGCCTCTCTCTCTCTCTGTGTGTGTGTGTGTAGTGCTGGGAAATAAGTGTGAATTTATGGAAAGGTCAAAATTAAATTAGCAAGGCTGTAACCGGCGGGGGAGGAGGAGGAGGAGGGGGGGGAGGGTCAAATGACCATCATTTCATTTATAAGAAGGAAGAAATAAGGAAATGAAGGAGGGAGATTCAGACGTAGGCTAAGCTCTGATGCGACAGGGGCATTAGGACGAAGCAGCTAATGTGTTACTAGGGAGGCATTCAAATTATATATATATATATATATATATATATATATATATATATATATATATATATATATATATATATTCATTTATTCAGAACCTCTCTATATAATACATCACACAAAAGTCATGAATATTCATTCTCACAGTATTGTAAGGCCATGGTCAGGATGTGACCTTATGACCTTAAGCTAGCTATCAGCATCATCCCATGAAACGTGTAAGTCGACTCTGTCCGAAATCACAGTATCCAGTTTTTTGGAATCGCAGGTCATTCAAAACATACCTCAAAAATGACACACCCCAAAACTTTGTTTGCCAATTTAGCAGTTTAACAGAGAAATCACAAATCTACCAACCCCACAGGAGGGAAAGAATCTGTCACATATGCAAAATTTGCCTGTTTTAGCAAATCTCACTAAAATGCATGGAATTTGGGAAAATTTGGGAAAATTGGAAAATTAAATTAACAAATTCATAGACAAAACCTGGTCTGAGGCAAAAGTTCACAGGTGAAATTTTTGTTCACCCAGAAGTCTAATATGCAAAATTTGCCTGTTGCAGCAAATCTCATTGAAATGCATGGAATTTGGGGAAATTTTGGAAAATTGTAAAATTCATAGACACAAAATTGGTCTGAGGCAAAAGTTCACAGGTGAACTTTTTTCACCCAGAAGTCGCATAAGCAAAATTTGTCTGTTGCAGCAAATCTCATTATAATTCATGAAATCTCAGAAAATGACGGAACATTTTGGAAAATTTTGACATTTGGAAAATCTAACCATAAACCTGGTGTGAGCCGGCAGCTTAAACACTGCAGTTTTCAGCCTGTTCTAGCAATTTCACAATGGCTTCTCTTCTTCTTGGTGAAAGGAATGCCAGTTCCCATTCCTCTATTCTTCATTAGTCTTCTTCATTTTCCATGACCCACCCAGTACCCAGGTCTCCCACTATCTCGCAATGCTAAAAACTCTAAAAGAGGGTGAAGGCTAGCAGTAGTGCAATGTCACTGGAGCTCAACATGCTTAGCAATGAACACTAACAAACATCCACACCAGCTAGCACTGCTCAGAGTGACGGGGGGTAGGAGATGGAAGGAGATCCATCCTACCCATCCAGAGACAGTGAGGCGCAACTCAGGTGCTCTTTTGGACCACCAAGTCCAAGCCCTTTGTTAGCCTAGCCTCTCCAGCACCTGGGTTGAGCGATAGATCATGGTCTTCTGACGTTTCTTCAAATGGCTGTTTTTTAATACGACGGAATTTGAAAAGGGATGTCCACAAACTTGTGGTGAACATGAAGTGGAAATCATTCTTAAAGAAGCGATAAGAGAAACAATGAACCAATTTCAAGAAGATGAACAATGAACCAAGATGTTCCACCAGGAGAACTTCTTTAGACCTCCAGGGGGAGAAATGACAGTATAAGAAATCATAGAATATTGGCTTTGAGAGACATCTCTGATGCATCATCATCATCATCATATAACTGGGTCTGACTGTTGATCCTCAGTCCTACAGGTTACAGGCCTTTCCCTCCAGCCCAGTTCACCACTCCTCCAGGCTTGTGCTGAGGTGCAAGAACATGTTGGGAATAAAAAAAAGAAAAGAAAAAAAAAGAAACAGGGAGGAGATGGAAGCAGTACAGCTGTCAAAAAGCCACCATCAATGCAGGCTTTTCAAGAGCAGCTGTGAAATTGTAAGAGGGTAAGGGGCCTCAAGGGCCTACTGGTGTATGAAACAGCTGATCTGATCCATGTGTATCGTGGCAGTCCTCAACTAAGACCTCGTTTACATCTGGTCATTTCATGCCTCTTGAGGAAATTAGAGTATCAGGACGTTCTGCAGAAGCTTGAGTTGCTGCCATGTCGGCCGTTTAATCTGCTTTTCTACCTGCCTAACTGATGCTGTGTTGTTGTTGTTTTTTTAGTGTCTGAAAGTCTAATGGTGATCAAACATATGAAGAGGAATATACTTCACACATAATATAATAATATAATAATATTATGAAAAGCATTTACTGATCTAAACAGTGCTCTAATGAAGCTTATGTATTGCCTAGGAAAAACACAGCGCATCCAACAAGAACAAGAACAAGAACGAAAGCCATGTACATCTTTCTTACCTTCAGTTCTATACCAGTAAAAAAAAAATATATATATATATATATGGGTGAATATGTCTGTATTATTATTATTAGTTTTTTTTTTACTGGTATAGAACTGAATCCAGGTGTTGTGAAGGAGTTGTGATGCTTTACAGTGGTAAAATTCTTTGGATTATATTCTTTTATATTCTTTTTTTATATTCTTATATTATTTCTATTATTCTTAGACTATTAGCACTTTTACTGCATAATATATATATATAGCCAAACAATCGATTCCCAGTTCCAATACATATTCCAATGGAATATCCATTCATAACCATATAATGGCAACGTATCCATAACCATTTGTACTATACGTTTCTGTGCGGATGTTTTTAGAGGCATTTCTCTAGAACAGAGCTTTTAATGACTCTAAATTAAACAACACTGTTTGCATCTAAAGGCTTTAATTATCTGTATATAATTTTATAGAAATGTGAACATTGGTGATGTTCCCATTTAAAAATGGTCCATTTACAGGTAGAGCTAAAGATACACCCGTAATGAATATAGGTGAGGCCATGTCGAATACTGTCGAATAGGCTACAGTCTGTGTGTTTATGTGTGTGTGTATAGAGAGATGATCTCATTCTCCTTTGAACACTCCGGTCTCTGTGTTTCCATTGTCTGGTAGTGTATCATGCGTCTGTCTCTGTGACTCCGACTGTGCGGAGAGCTTGAATGCCAGGGCATTCCGCTGCACATCACCCCTTCTTCCTCCCGTCTCCTTCCCATCCAGAGTCACTAGGGAGCACACTTACTCCAGGAATGACGGGAATAAGAGAGAGAATGGGAGGAGAAGGAGGTGGGGGTGGTAATGGTTTTCAATTGCTGACTCATCCATGATCTCCAAATTTTCCATATTTGAATAAATACGGTGTAATTAGTGGCCCTCCCTTTTCCCTATGACCACTAATAATGCAGCGTAGGGATGTGACAATACATGCATTAACACTTGTTTGTGAAGCAACACACGCTAGACATCGAGTACAGTATGAATTTCTGCTGGGAAATCGGTGAAATTCAAACACGGTGAAATTAGCAACACTTTGACGTGTGATCTCTCGATCTGTGCACTGACGATATCCTCAAAATGCTTAGAAAAAAAGCCGATACGATAAAATATATCATCATATCGTCAATAAAATATCGTCATATTATCCAGCCCTAGTACAAACACTGTCAATATGCTTTTAAGGTGCAACAAATTCCCTAAAGCTAGGTTGGCCTCCTTGAGCATGAGGAGTTTGGAGTTTGAAATGTGGGAGCAGAAAAGATTTGGTTGACTACGGACGTCCAGTGTTTAATAGCAAAATTAGCCCTCGAAGCTCCAGCGCTAAATGGAAGAAGCAAAATGCAGACACCAAATCTTGGCTTGTCTTAGCTGATCAGCTACAAGTGAGGTAAGTGGGAAAACTGCGTCCACAAACTTTTGGCCATGCACTGTCTATATTACATCATTATTGTTGTATATATTGTCTACAAAATCATGAAAATTAAATGTATTTTCATACATTGTTATGAGAGCTCTACCGAAAGTTTGAGTACCTCGACCAATCACCAGTTTCCCCCAGTCTTTGCTAATAATTTGCTAATAATTTCAGTACAAAAATAAATTTAAAAAAAATATATATATAATTCTTACATTTGCATACCTTTCTTTTCCATGTGAGATCACTGACTGGGTGCTGGCAAACAAGTAAAACAAATGTATCTAAAAAATGTATTCAATAAAAAGATATTAATTTTAATAATATAATAATTTCATATGTGTCAGTTTTATTTTTCAAAAATACATTTAAATACATTGCATTTTCTCATTTTCATAAATTGCAAAAAATATATATATTTTTTTTTTTCCTTATTATATTATAATTTTAAAATGTATTTCAAACAATCTCTCTACATTTGTTTTATTTTCAAAACTAAAATAAAAAATATATATTTAATAAAAATATATTCATTGGCCAATAAAGGTAAAGGTGCACATATTTCTCCCCAGTGAAATGCGTCCTCCGCATTTTACCCATCTGTGGTAGTGAACACACACACACACTAGTGAACTAGGGGCAGTGAGCACACACACACACACACACACACACACTCACCCAGAGCGGTGGGCAGCCAACTCCAAGTCCAGGGAGCAGAGAGGGTGAAGGGCTTTGCTCATGGGCCCAATAGTGGCCGGGTATCGAACCCACAACCCTGTCATCGAACCTTAGGCCTATTATGCCTGTATACTAACCCATCAGGCCCAAAACCTGCACCACTGGAGTGTCTTGTTGCCCCCCTTTCTAACACTGCTGGGTGTCCACTGCGTACGAGTGCACTTCCCAGCATCCTGAGTCCTGACTGTGTGTCTATGCCTGTATAACTGTCTGTTCTCAGTTGGGCTCAGGCTGCTGTTGCTTCCTTTCCCAGCTGTATATGCCATGATGGAGGAGAGAGAGAAAGAGAGAGAGAGAGAGAGAGAGTCTGGCCCAGTCTTTTATCTCCTCTCAGCCCTTTTCCCCTCTCTCTCTCTCTCTCTCTCTCTCTCTCTCTCGCTGTCATCTCCTAACAGCATTCGGAGGCCCGTGCTGAACAGAGAGCATGAGAGAGGAAGCTTTTACCAGAGGTGCAGCAGACAAGGAGAGGAGAGGCAACAAGAGAGCCAAGAGAGCCTGAGTGATAACCACGGGATATCAGAGTACTGGGACCTCCAGTGCTGCTGTGAATCCTACTGGACCTGGGGCTAGTTTTAGAGGAGGACTGGCTACCAGCCCGTCCGCAACTCACTGCAGCAGTGCAGCAGGGCAACCCGGCACTGTTACAAGTAGAAGATCCTTGAGGAACTTTTGGAGGTTCTTCACTGGGTTAGGCTGAGATTATGGGGCCAGGATTAGGGTTAGGTTTTGAGTTTGAGGTTAAGGTTACGATTAGGGCCTGGATCAGGGGTAGGATTAGGTTTTGGATTCAAAGTTAAGGTCACGATTAGGGCCAGGATGAGGGTTGAGATTAGGTTTTGGGTTGAGGTTAAGATTAAGATTAGGGCTAGGGTGATGATGGTTAGGGTTAGGTTTTGAGTTTGAGTTTGAGGTTAAGATAATCCTAATCCTAATCTTAGGGCATGGGTGATGGTGGTTGAGATTAGGTTTTGGGTTGAGGTTAAGGTTAATATTACAGACTGAATTGGATTTTGGGTCAAAGTTAGGGTTTAGATGAGGATAAGGGTTAAGGGTTTTGAGGATGAGGGTTGATATTAGGTTTTGGGTTGAGGTTAAGATTAGGATTAGGGCTAGGGTGATGATGGTTAGGGTTAGTTTTTGAGTTTGAGGTTAAGGTTAAGATGGGGTTTTGGGTTCAAAGATAGGATTAAGATTAGGGTAAGGATGGGGGTTAGGGTTAGGTTTTGGGTTGAGGTTAAGATTAGGATTACGGCCAAGGAGATGATGGTTAGGGTTAGGTTTTGAGTTTGAGGTTAAGGTTAAGATTAGGGCCTGGATCAGGGGTATGATCAGGTTTTGGATCAAAGTTAGGGTTAAGATTAGGTTTTGGGTTGAGGTTAAGGATAGTGCCAGTGCGATGATGGTTAGGGTTAGGTTTTGAGTTTGAGGTTAAAATAATCCTAATCCTAATCCTAGGGCATCGGTGATGGTGGTTGAGATTAGGTTTTGGGTTGAGGTTAAGGTTAATATTACAGACTGAGGGTTAGAATTAGGTTTTGGGTTAAGGTTAGGATTAGGGCCAGGATAAGGGTTTGAATTAGGTTTTGGGTTAAGGTTAGGATTAGAATGAGGGTTAGGTCAAAGTTTAGATGAGGATGAGGGTTGAGATTAGGTTTTGGGTTGAGGTAAAGATTAGGATTAAGGCCAGGGTTGAGATTAGGGTTAGGTTTTGGGTTGAGGTTAAGATTAGGATTAGGCCCTGGGAGATGATGGTTAGGGTTAGGTTTTGGGTTAAGGTTAAGATTAGGATTAGGGCCTGGATCAGGGATGGGATTAGGTTTTGGGTCAAAATTATGGTTAAAATAAGAGCCAGGACGAGGATTAGGATTAGGTTTTGGGTTGAGGCTAAGGATAGGATTAGGGCGATGGTTAGGGTACAGCTGGGTTAAGCTGTGCTTAATGAAAGTAAGAATTATACAATTATTATATTAAAGTATTTTTTCTGTAAAATAAATTAATATAATTTACAATTATTAGCATAATTCTTAAAATAACGGGGTTGGGTTGTTGATTTCAGATCATGTTTATAATTTTACAGGGTTTTGTACACAATTTTTAAAAGAAAAAAATACTTCAAATTACGTTAATTTTTGTAAAAACAAATATATTTTTTATGAATATGTATTTTGAAAATCTGTTCATCCTATACTCACTTAGCCATTCACAGTACCAGCATTTTTGACACCTACAGTATTAACTAGGTGTCTGAAAGTATCAGAATCTGCCAATTTTAGGCAATTTCCGGGCCTAGTCTTTGGTATGTCTGTGCGTGTATATGTCTGTATGTCTGTGTGTCTGTATGTGTGTGTGTGTGTGTGTGTGTGTTTACCCCTAGGTTAATGGACTATGTGTTGTTTTAGCTTGTGGACTGTTGATCCCGATACTGTTGAGTGCGAGTTACGCTTTGACAGATGAAGCGTGTCACCTCCAACACGCCTTGACCACGGCTGCCCTGCATAAATCAGTGCACATTACTGTCAACACTGAACGCTGTTACCTCTCTAAAACACACACTGCACGACCTCCCAGATTTCCACACAAATGCACCCGCATTGCAGCTTCCTGCCTTCGTCCTCGGCCCAGCCCTTATTTACAGCCGATTGTCTTCACCCTTAGCCCTTATGATTCGCACTCAGAGTTCTACGTAGCATGATGCTATTAGCGCTTTTTAGGTGGTATCCACAGAGCAATCAAACCCACCGTGATCAGCCTGACTAGGCCTGCAGAAGCTGCTTAAACAGAGCGAGGGCAATTAGATCATAGGAAAGAGAAGGACACAGGCCTCATTTGGCCATCGCTTCGAATCTTCTGGCCGACAGAGACCAAATGAAATCACGTCCAAACTTACTGTTCACCCCCCCGCCCCCCCAAACACACCTCCCCCCGGTTCCCAAATGAGTTCAAGGCAGGTAATTGTTGCTATTCAAGGACGAAGCACTGCCGAGCCCTGACCCTTTACCTTGCGTTTGACCCCATCTGGAGATATTTCTGGCCCCTAACGTCATTCGACAATTGCTCAGTCCCTCAGGAGTGATCAGAAAGTAGAAAACAGAGATTTTAGGAAGACTGAAGCTATTGTGTCCCTCCAGACAACGATTCAATTATATATGAGAGAAAAGAAAGAACATTTCAGTAATGTCCTCCCATGTGGTACATCTACTTTGGTCTAATAGTCTGGAATTGCTTCAGCTCTAAAAGCGTTAAAGTGAAGAGTGGAGGGGGGGGGGCATCGAAATCCATCAGTGGTAGTGGAGAGAAGCTGGGAAGTGCCATAATGTGGAAATCAAAAGGAGGTTTGATTAAGTAGACCAAATAAATTGCAGAATGATTTGTCTACATTGATCAGCCATATCATTAGAACATTGTGTAGGTCCTAATTTGTGAAGGCATGGGCTCTGCACAGCCTCTGGTGGATGGTGGCCAGTGGTATCTGGCCATAGCACCATTAGCTGTAGATCCTTCTTTACGTCCTGAAAGTTGAGAAAGTTGTGGCCTCCATGAGCATCAACGAGCCTTGGGCGCCCTTGACCCTGTTGAGCCCACTGATTCACTGGTTGTCCATCCTTGGAGCACTTTTGGTAGGTACTGACCACTGCATACTTGTGGTGAAGCCTCCACGAGCCTTGGGTGCCCTTGACCCTGTTGAGCCCGCTGATTCACTGGTTGTCCATCCTTGGAGCCTTTTTGGTAGGTACTGACCACTGAATACGTGGTAGAGCCTCCATGAGCCTTGGGCGCTCTTAAGCCTGGTTGTCCTTCCTTGGAGCATTTTTAGTAGGTACTGACCTCCATGAGCCTTGGGTGCCTTTGAGCCTGGTTGTCCTTCCTTGGAGCACTTTTAGTAGGTACTGACCTGTGGTGGCCTGTGGTATCTGGCCACAGCACCATTAGCTGTAGATCCTTCTTTACGTCCTGAAAGTTGAGAAAGTAGGGGCCTCCATGAGCATCAACGAGCCTTGGGCACCCTTGACCCTGCTGAGCCCACTGGTTGCCCTTTTTGAGCACTTTTGGTAGGTACTGACCACTGAATACTTGTGGTAGAGCTTCCATGAGCCTTGGGTGCCCTTGTCGACCCTGGCTGTCCTTTCTTGGAGCACTTTTGCTAGGTCCTGACCTGTGGTGGCCTGTGGTATCAGCCACAGCCCCATTAGCTGTAGATACTTCAAGTCCTTGGGCAACCTTGACCCTGTTGAGCCCGCTGGGTCACTGGTTGTCCATCGTTGGAGCACTTTTGGTAGGTACTGACCATTGCATACTTGTCTGGTCTGGTGCTGGTTGACCAGTATATCATAGCTGGTATAGGTCCCTGTTGTGCCACAGCATCATTAGCTGTAGATCCTTCTTTAAAGTTGAGAAAGTTGGAGTCTCCATGAGCATCAACGAGCCTTGGACGCCCTTGACCCTGGTTGTCCTTCCTTGGAGCACTTTTGGTAGGTACTGACCACTGCATACTTGTGGTCTGGTGCTGGTTGACCAATATATCATATGCTGTTCTGACGCTGGTATAGGTCCCTGTTGTGCCACAGCATCGTTAACTGTGGAGACGGATGGAGCCTCCATTAGCCTTGGACGCCCTTGACCCCGGTTATTCTTCCTTGGAGCACTTTTAGTAGGTATTGACCTGTGGTGGATTGAGGTATCTGGCGACAGCATCATTAGCTGTAGATCCTTCTTTAAAGTTGAGAAAGTCGGAGTCTCCATGAGCATCAACGAGCCTTGGGCGCCCTTGACCCTGTTGAGGCCGCTGGTTCACTGGTTGTCCTTCTTTGCAGCACTTTTGGTAGGTAGTGACCACTGCATACTTGTGGGGAACAGCTCACAAGACCTGCCTGGTGTTTTAGTGTCTTGGAGATGTTCTGACCCAGTCATCTAGCCATGGAAGTTGTCAAAGATTCTTACGCTTGCCTATTTTTTCTTCAAAAACTTCAAAAAATTACTCAATTAATTACTATTAATTAATTGATGCTAACTCAACTGGATTCAAATGGGTCTAATAAATCTATACATCAAACAAAAGCTCCATTAGGCCTCATTTTGGCCTCCAGGCACACATTTTCATACCCACGATTTCAACACGCCTCACGTAGCAGCATCTACAAGGGCATCCGCACATGAGAATGACCTCCGTAATTCCAGGTTTTGCCGACTCTCAGTGCACACCCTTATTTTAGTCTCTCCACAGTGATAACTGCCATCGGATGAGTCAGTCAGCAGTGTTATATTTACTTCTCTTTGTGCCTTTTTTGTGTGCAGTAATGATGGTACACAATGTCCTGGAGCTCAGGTTGGTGAGTCCAGCTTTATTCTAGGGATTTCTAATATCAGCACGAGTCACAAAACAGCAGTGCAGAGCACAGAGTGTCAGATAAGCTAGTTAAGCTACTACAGTGAGCCTGTGATGAGCATCCAGTTCCTTGATAATCAATATGCAATTTTCATATGCAAAAAAAAAAGAGCATACACAGAAGTGCCTACCAAGCAAAGTCAGAATCTCACAAGAGAACTGGCACTAAAACCCAATTTAATTAATATTTTAATAACATTTCATTGTAGGGTGCCAATGTGTTGCCCTAGTGAAGCATTTATTAAGCCTTAACAAGTCAGGAGTTGGTAATTAACTGGATTCTCATTACTACATTATTAAGCAGCATAGAGTAAATTCAGCGTTTTCCACAGCACTTTAATTAGTGTTAAGCTGGTCTGGTGCTGGTGGACCAGTATACCAGTGTTCAAAACACAACATATACTGGTCTGAAGCTGGTCTGGTGCAAGTTGATCTATGCTAGTTTAATCTGGTATAAGCTGGTCTGGTCCTGGTTGACCAGTATACCAGTGTTCAAAACACTACATATGTTGAGTTATACTGGTTGACCATCATACCACTGTCCAAAACACTAAATATACTGGTATGGTGCTGGTTGACCATCAAACCATTGTCCAAAACAAAAGATATGCTGGTCTGATGCCGGTTGACCATCATACCACTGTCCAAAACACATTATATACTGGTTTGGTGCTGGTATGGTGCTGGTTGACCATCATACCACTGTCCAAAACACATTATATACTGGTATGGTGCTGGTATGGTGCTGGTTGACCATCATACCACTGTCCAAAAACACTATATAGTGGTCTGATGCTGGCTGACCATCAAAGCACTGGCCAAAACACATTATATACTGGTCTGGTGCTGATTGACCATCATACCACTGTCCAAAAAACATTATATACTGGTCTGATGCTGGTTGACCATCCAACCACTGTCCAAAACACATTATATACTGGCCTGGTGCTGGCTGACCATCATACCACTGTCCAAAAAACATTATATACTGGTCTGATGCTGGTTGACCATCCAACCACTGTCCAAAACACATTATATACTGGCCTGGTGCTGGCTGACCATCATACCACTGTCCAAAAAACATTATATACTGGTCTGGTGCTGGTTGACCATCATACCACTGTCCAAAACACAACATATACTGTTCTGGTGCTGGTGGACAATCATACCACTGTCCAAAAAACATTATATACTGGTCTGATGCTGGTTGACCATCATACCACTGTCCAAAACACATTATATACTGGTCTGGTGCTGGCTGACCATCATACCACTGTCCAAAACACATGATATACTGGTCTGGTGCTGGCTGACCATCATACCACTGTCCAAAACACGTGATATACTGGTCTGGTGCTGGTTGACCATCATACCACTGTCCAAAACACAACATATACTGTTCTGGTGCTGGCTGATCTATGCTACTTTATGCTGGTATAAGCTGGTCTGGTCCTGGTTGACCAGTATACCAGTCTTCATTGTAAAGTCGATGTAATGTCAGTTGCTCTGCTTAAAGTTTGTCCAATCTCCCAACACTAGCTAAGAAACAGTGTATTTTTAGACAGAGCATAGTTAGGTGAAATCTACAAGTGAGGGAAATCTGACCCTCGACCAGTTTTAATGGCCATCTGGCTACTAAATTTCCACTTTGGGCTACGACAGTTGGCACATTAAGGCATATGCAAACGCCACACTCGCTCCTCTTGTACTGGCAAACGCTCTTTTTAAAATAGCCCCTCAAACAGAGATGTTAGCCTTTCCGCCGTGGCTTTTTTCTCGTCAAGTGACCACAGCTCCAGGAGCAGATGGTTCCAGCGTGGTTGCTCCCACCCACTGAAAGGCTTGACCCTGCATGGAGCCCGGCATGGCGAGCATGTTTGTTAGCTCTAATGAGCTGACTAATCAGAGTGCGAAATAGCCGAGTGTAAAACGGGGCTCTGGGATTGACCGCTGAACACACGCATGCCCACACACACTAATAAACACACAAGCTGTGCACATGCTAAAACCATTGGACACCAATTACAGGCTCTGTGAGAGGTTTCCACAAACAGCTCTAGTAGGACATTGACTCATGTCCATGTATTTGCTCCGGTCGGTAGGGCTGATCCCTTCGTATAGCAGCAACGAAGATCCCCAAATTATGCTAGAGGTGTATGAAGTTCCTCAGCTTTAGGGCTGTGGAGTAGTGGGAAGACTGTATGTTCTCCTGTGATGGATGGATGAATGGATGGAGCTCCATCCAATACATTTGGTATGAGTTGGAGTGGCAGAACTGTTCCTCCAACATCAGCACCTGACCTCACCGATGCTCTCATGGCTCAACGCAAAATCCTCAAATCCTCCTCACAGCAATGTTCCAACATGCAGTGTGAAGCCTTCTCAGGCTGGTCCTGAGGCGAGGCCGGTTCACTGATTTCAGAAGAAACAGTGGATGAGCAGGCGTCCACAAACTTTTGGACATGGACAGGTTCTGCCAATTAACCCACCCGTTCGTAGCTCCCCCTAGCACTAGCAATGCTCCCAACACTAAGAAGGTAAGGATCTCCTCCGATACATGCAAAACCAGCCACCGCCTCTTCTCGTACCGCTGTCGATGCTGCACTGCCGGGTAGCCGATGCGCTCAGAGGAAAGCGCCGGGTCCCCAGCTCCACCGCAGCAGCTAACAGACGCCTGTGCCTGCCAACATGGCAACAGGGCAGTGGTGGCTCAGCGGTTATAGCTCCGGGCTATTGATGACAGGGCTGTGGGTTCGATACTTGGGCTTGGCAAGCTGCCACTGTTGGCCAATTGTGCTCCCTCAGACTCCGGCTGCTGATGGCAAAGCGGCATGGCTTGGAATTGGGTATATTGATATCAGGGGTGCCCAAACATTTGCATGCCTCTGAACAGTATGATGAGTCAGGTCTCGTCGAGCTGTAATTTGCTGCCATGGCGGCATCTTAAGGTTTGATTTCCAGAGTCGAATTAAGACCCAATGCCATTGTGCAATCCTAAACCTCTCAATTAAGAGAGACACCTTTTTTTCCTTGCGCTGGCGAACACGTCTTCAACCCTAATTATCATAAGCGAGCACGCGCTGCCGGGGCCGTAAATAGCTCTCATGGACGGGTAAAGTGCATGGCAGACAAATTCAATATTCATGCCATAGCTCAAAATGTCAATGTAACAAATAACACGTCGTGCCCAACTGAAGTCATTTCATGCGGTCCTCGGGAAGCTTTGACAAATTTCACCGAGCTGTCAGTGCAGCACAAGGCCAAAGTAACGAGCTGACAGGGCGCGAGATGTGGAAACACACACCAACGCACGCATCCTGAGAGGGCCTGGAAACAGGAGTCGAAAATCATCCTGACACTGAGCGGGCCTCGGTTTCTCGGGGTAAATAAGTCTCTAAAATTGCAGCTGATTAGAGATTCTTCGGCCAGGGTCAGGAACGCATTCCACTTAGCATGGGGCTAGGCCCGTAACAGCTGATTTTAGAGGCTACCTACATTAATGAACCATGCCACGCCTCTCTAGCGTCCCTCTGGAACTGCCGTTTAGTCTTTGTATCGGCCAGAAGATCCAGAAGATCCTCTAAGCTTAGATACTGCTAATACAATACTCAACACTTAGCCTTAGTACTCTCAGAAGAGGAGGGTCTTCAGTCTGGGTTTGAGGACAGTGAGCGTTGGACTCTGCTGTTCGGACACCCAGGGGAAGCTCGTTCCTCCACTTCGGTGCAGGACAGAAAAAAGTCTGGACGCTCGTCTTCTATGGATCTTAAAGAATGGCGGGTCGAGCCGAGCCGTACTTGAAGCTGGCAGGGCTCTTGGTGTGGATGAGCTTTTGACCATCGCCATCAAGTACGGAGGGGCTGGCTTGTCCAGTCTCCTCTCTCTCTCTCTCCTCCTCTCTCTCTCTATCTCTCTCTCTTCTCTCTTTCTGTCTCTTCCTCTCTCTCTCTCTCTCTCTCTCTCTCTCTCTTTCTGTCTCTTCCTCTCTCTATCTCTCTCTCTTCTCTCTTTCTGTCTCTTCCTCTCTCTCTCTCTCTCTCTCTCTCTCTCTCTCTCTTTCTGTCTCTTCCTCTCTCTCTCTCTCTCTCTCTCTCTCTCTCTCTCTTCTCTCTTTCTGTCTCTTTATCCCTCTCTCTCTCTCTCTCTCTCTCTCTCTCTCTCTCTCTCTTCTCCCTCTCGCCCTCGGATCCAGTAATGACCACGGAACCGGTCTGCAAGAATTTGAGCAATTTTCTAAATTGATTTTTCTCCACAGACGATTTACTTTGCTATTAGAACGTCATCTATAACTGTGTAGAGGGTGTAATATAAATGTGTGTGTGTGTGAGTGTGTGTGAGTGTGTGTGTGAGTGTGTGTGTAGAAATGCTTTTCATCTGCATGCCCCCGTGCATTCTTCAGTGGGTGCTGGGCTGGGTTTTGTGTATTATCAAGCACATCATTTAAACCAAGTGTGATCAAAGAGAGTGTGTGTTTGTGTGTGTGTGTGTGTGTGTGTGTGTGTGGAGGGTGGTCCGGCAGCAGGAAGAGTTACTCTAACATGAAGAAAAATGGCTACAATAGTGTAAGCTGTCAGTGTGGGTTAGCACAGAGCCGGTCAATACCGACGATAAGCAGATTCGGGGGGGGGGGGGGGGGTGATAGGGGTCAAGAGAGGGAGGAAGAGAGATAAAAGTAGAAGAGAGAGAGTGAAAGGGAAAGATAGAGAGAGTGGACAGAAAGTGGCAGAGAGAGGTAGAGGGAAAGTCGAGAGAGAGAGAGAGAGAGTGAGAGAGAGACATGGTAAAGAGTGATGGGGTCAAGTGAGGGAGGAAGAGAGATAAAAGTAGAAGAGAGAGAGAGAAAGAGAGATGAGAAGGTAGAGAGAGAGAAAAAGAGAGAGAGAGAGAGAGAGAGGAGAAGGTAGAGAGAGAGAGAGAGAGAGAGAGAGAGAGAGATGAGAAGATAGAGAGAGAGAGAGAGAGAGATGAGAAGGTAGAGAGAGAGAGAGAGAGAGAGAGAGATGAGAAGGCAGAGAGAGAGAAAGAGAAAGAGAGAGAGAGAGGTAGAGTGAAAGTCAAGAGAGAGCGAGAGAGAGGAGGATACATTTATAGGAGAGAGAGAAGTTGGAGAGAGAGCGGAAGGTAGGGAGATAAATGAAGGAGAAGAAAGAGGGAGAGAGAGAGAGAGAGAGAGAGAGAGAGACGAGAAGGTAGAGAGAGAGGGGAAGTAAGAGAAAGAGACAGAGTAAAGAAACAGAGAGAGAGAAGGTGGAAGGAGAGAGAAAGAGAGAGAGAGAGAGAGAGTTGTGGGTATAGCTCTCTCTCTCTCTCTCTCTCTCTCTCTCTCTCTCTCTCTCTTTCCCGCTCGCCCCCGTTGCTCCGTGTCCGATCACTGTTTAACGATTTAATTTTCCGTCGACTGAAAAAAAAGGAGCTCGGCCTCGGCCCAAAGCCCGGGATAAGATAGAGTGATGGGAGGGTGGGGGTGAGGGGTGAGGGGTGGGGGTAGGAGTAGGGGTGGGGTCGTCAACAGCGCTGCTCGATATTTCACTTCCTGGGCTGTCGGAGGCGGCGCTGCTTTATTTGCGCTCGTTTGGCTCCGTAAACTCGCTTATTGGATTCCGATGCTGAGTATAAAGTCGTTTTTTACGATTCTTGTCAGAGACGGAAAGCAAAGGGGAAAACAGGCACTTTTGGGGGGCTTGGATCAGTCACGGTGGACCCTGTATACACACATACACACACATGCACATAATAAATACACAAATAAATGGACATATTTCAGTGTAGATTCATGCTCCTGTGTGTGTGTGTGTGTGTGTGTGTACGTGTTTAATTAGCAATGAATCACGTTCCGGGGTGGGGTGGGAGTAGGGGGCTTCATGGGAAGTTCCATTGCTCTCGGTGACACAGAAGGACGTGTGCCTGCATATCTCCCCTTTTATTAACACCTGTCTGCACAGATAAGACCAGCAGGCCTCATTCTAATGCACACGACAAGACTGCTATCGGAACAAATGCGTGTGTGTGTGTGTGTGTGTGTGTGTGTTCACACACACACGGCACATGAGCACACACACAGCCTACACGACTATACATACCATGATATAGTGGACTGGTGGTCCCACACACACAGGCCTGAGCAGATACCCCGACATGTGTACACAATCCATTACAGCTCCCCCATGTTTCATTAGCTCATTCCAGCCCCCTGACAGCCCCCCTATAACCCCCCCATGAAAGATGCCATCTCTCAAGCAGGCATCAGCCTTCAGCGCACCGCACGAACCGATGATCCACCACAGACTTTGCCATGACCTTCACGCTCCCACGCTCCCACACACACCCCTGTTTAACACTGAGTTAAAGGGCCAGTATCATGGCAATCCTCACCTTGCCTTCCTGTGATGTCACAACCATTAGCATCCATGTTTTTAGCATGCAGCACTGTAGCCACGCCCATTTACGCTGGACCCATAGGAAGCCTCACACCTGAGGGGAAAACAGCTGCATAAACAGCTCATTTGAAATCTGCATCATGGTTGTGATGTCAGAGGCATGATGCTGAGCAGCCAATCAGAACAAAGGTCATTTACATGAAGGTCGTAAAGGGACAGTACTGTAGAAATGAATGGTGACGTTTCCAGGGAATGCACAGGGAAACTGAGCCCTTCCAAACAAGCAGCCAATGGCATTTGCTCTAATGAAGCCCATGCCGGACCAGGGAGTGGTCAGCATCGCTTGGCCGTTTCCAAGGGCGACGCATTGGAAGCGGCCACGAGTTAATTAGGTAAATGTCACGCGCACGGCGATGCAGCCGACAACAGCTCCCCACCACCTGCCGCGAGAAATATTGTCAGGCTCGTGAGCCGACGTGACCTCATTAATTTCTCCAGACGTCTCCCGTTGTCTCGCCAGCCTTCGCTCTCGCCTCGTCCTCCTCTGCTCGCCTCGTCTTTCTCTCCTGATCCCTAACAACATCTGCGCCTAATGGCCCGGTTGACATTGGGAAGGTTTCCTCATCGTCGCCAGAACTGGCCGCCTCTCTCTCTTCTCATTAGTCCGCTGTTAATCAAAGTGCTCCTGCTTTTTTTTCTTTTCCTTTAAGGATTATTCTGACGTGACTCCAAACAGGAGAGGAGGATTAGGTATCTTTAAGGACCTTGGAGTGACTCATGTTGGTTGTTCTAAGGCCTTGATGTCGAAGTTCTGCTGCTGTCATCATGTCCCGCTGGGAGATGTTGATGATCCGGGTGATTCTCGTAAGCATGTTAGGAGGGTCTGCCTCGCTGTGTGGAGCAAATAAAGGTTCTTCAAAAAGGTTCAATGCCATTGAAGAACTGCTTTTGGTTGCATACAGAAGAAGTGTGAAGAACCTTCGCTTGACGTGATGGAAAGCAACGTTCTGGCAAAATTGTCCCTCTTAAAATAACAGCTGGGTTTTCTGGAGCGATGCCACAGAACAGGATCTTTCAATTCTAGTCCTGGAGGCTCAAGGCCAGAACAATTTTGGGATTTCCTTGCTTAAACACATCTAATCCTGCAGGACCATCCATCCATCAATCCATCCATCTTCTGATCTGCTTCTTCCTGGTCAGGGTCGAGGTGGCTTCAGAGCCTACCTGGAATCATCATGTGCAAGGCAGGAACTCCCCTGGACAGGGTACCAATCCATGACTGGGTTCCTCCAGAATCTGGTCTCGGATTCATATCAGGCAGAAATTCTTAAAAGTTGTGCTCCCTGTCCGTCAGTTTTGTCTTTCATCCACAAATTTGAGAAGTTCCCATAGGCAGGGGTTTCTGCCACTGCTGGTAGACCAGTATGACCGTAAGCTTCCATATTCCACTCTGTATCAGCTTTGCGACCCATTTTCCGCACATTCATCGAGACACTGTAGCAACTATTCTTAAACTCTGAGGTATTTAAAACCCTAAAGGTATTTACAGACTGAGCATCTTCGTGCAGCTGCGCCATCTGCTGGAGCCTGAAGTTACTACCAACTACTACTACTACTACTGTTTCGTCCAGAGCTTATATATAAAGATAAATTAATGAGTGCCTTATTACGGTGCGGGCTATTATTTAGTTTAAAAAATCATGTTTAGCTGTTGCCTACACAGACTAAAAAAATAAATGAAAAAATGCAACAAAAAAAAAAAATTGCATATTTTCAGTTGCTTTTCAGTTCACATGTAGTTTCTGTTAATCCTTCTTGACCATTCTGAAAATGAATGTGTTGAAAGAGAAATTTGCATGGGAAAATGGGGGGAAAAGAGGATGGTGGCAAGCCAAATAAAAGTAATTAAATAATAATAAAAGAAATATGTGTGTAATTATAACTGTTTTTGTGTGTGTGTATATATATATATATATATATAAATAAATCTAAATATTACATTATATTAAATTTTACTACATTATATATATATATATATATATATATATATATATATATATATATATATTTATATTACACCTTTTTATATATTTTTAAATATTATTTATTTACTTATTTATTATTTTATCTTTAAATATGTAAAAAGTAAAAAGTATGTAAAATAAGAATAAATAAAACAAATGTGTGTGTAATTGGTTATTTTTAGCCAATGTACAGAAAACAACACAAGTTTAACACAAGATTTATTTTTGATGAAAAATTAGTAAACCATGTGCTGTTATTTTTTAAATGACACTAAATATGTAATAATTCTTATTTATTAACTAAGCTAAAGACAATGTTATCAGAGACATAATCAGGTCAGTTTAACCCAAGAACAGTAGTGCTGTTCTTTACAGTTAACCACAACACCAGTGTTAATTTAACCTGTCTGGAGACCTGGCAGACCGATCATTTAAATTGACCAGCAATCTTAATGTTCTTCACACCTTTTTAAACGCATGCTTTGTCCACCGAAGCACCTTCTCTGAGAGGTAGACAATATAAGCCATGCAGCAAAGCACAACAAAAGGTGAGAATGAATGGGAACCGACAGAGAGCAAATAGGGCTTATCTGGCTAGGCTGAAATAGCGCCACTGATACTGCCGTAGTAAAGCGAATGACAAGCAAATGCAGATAACTGCCGTATTACGCATGCAAAAACATCTAGGCTAAGCTGTTCTTTCTAATGTAATGTATACTCTATGGCAGTTTGTAGAGAGCAGTGCAATGGGGCTTGTGTTGCCAACCGTCCTTTATCGCCAGTCATGTGAAATCGCGTACACATATGGACGTTCAGCGTCAAACATCTGTGTTGGAATTCATTTCCCCATGACCAGATGAGCCAGCACATGGGCCTGCAATCAGATAACATCAAGCAGGAACATCCTTGAGAGCCATAATTAGCAGACGTCTGGTAAAACTGTCCTCTTGCAGCTACAGAGTTGTCTGGAGAGATGCCACAGAACAGGGTTTTTCAATTCTGGTTCTGGAAGGTCAACGTCCTGAGCTGAATTTCCATCCAGGACCAGAATTGAAGACCTCTGCTATACAAGAACCACTGTTTGTTGAATATCAGATTTGTATCAACTGAGCCACTGGGTCAGAACATCTCCAAAACACCAGGCATGGGGAGTCTATTGGGGTGTTCCCGGTGTGCAGTGGTCAGTACCTACCAAAAGTGCTCCAAAGGAAGGACAACTGGTGAACTGACAACAGGCTCATTGGCAACTAGGGATCATTGATGAGATCCATGGAGGTCCAAACCACACAAGTTACAGGACTCGCAGCCAGATACCACAGGACACCTTCAGGACACCCCACAACCGTGACCATGACCTAGCAGACACCATCAGATAAACAGTCCTTTGAGCTTTCGCTGTTGCTTCGAATTTGAGAACATCCACAGGTGATTCTGTCGACCCTTCAAAACCAGACCCATCAAACAAGGAACCGCTGCTATTCTTAGAACTATGGACCCACCACCCCAGAATCCAGACCTCGACATTGTTGAACGTTCCTTCAGATTTCTGCGAGAAGTGAAAGCAAGTCCTGCAAAGGATGGAGGCTGTAACGAGTGAGGGCCTCCAAGATCTAAACCTCAAAGATCTGGTAGGCTTCTGTGGAGGTTCCTGCAACACTATTAGGGTCAACCCTTCTAGATGTAGTAAGCGCTCTGGCCTGTTTGCTTGCCTGAGCATCCGGAGAGAATGCCTGGAGAGAAATTCTCATTGAAAAGTTGTTCTGCTGAGAGATTAGAGTCAATAGTGATGCCGAGGTTTCCCCAGCAGCACTTACCTGCAACTAAAAAGGCATTGAGATTTGATACACACTCTAACAGCCTGTTTTTACACAGTCTTTGGACCAAGCAATAGCACTTCTGTCTCATCTAAACTGAGGAGAAGTATGCTATTCATCACCCACGCTTTGATGTCCTTTTAATAAGCTGCTGTTTCATCTGGCTGGGAATAAATATTATCAAGTATTCATATTTGAAGTGCTGGTAGACCTGAAAGCATGCACTGACCTACAGTATGCTGTATGTCTGTGCATCACCAAATCGGAAAACCTGGAATTCCAGAAACCTCAAGCAACAACCTTGGATACCAAAACAACCACTCTGCAACACCATAGCTACCTTGGATAACCTAGGATACTTAACTAATAACTTAACTAATAACTACCACCTAGCCACCATTTACCATCAGCATTGCAACCCCCTGGGAGGCCACTGCGTCCACATAGCAACACTCTATCAACCACACAACAACATTATAACACCTCAATCGCAAAAACACACAGCAAACGGTGCGCAACATTAGAACAAATACTTAGCAACCGCTTAGAAACGCCATAGCAACCACCTGGGATATGGTAGCCCCCACCAAAGCGATCACAATGCACTTCATACCATTCATACCAAACACTCAACTATCCACATGAGGTACCCTATCACCACTAAACAAAAAACTTGAAATACCACCTGGCAACACTATAGCAACCCTCTGTAATACCATAGCAAACCCTTAGCAATGCCGTAGCAACAACCTGGGATACCACCGCAACCACTTAGCAACACCAGAGCAAACACTCAGCAACATTAAAACAACTACTTATCAGCCACTTAGAAACACCACAGCGACCACCTGGGATATCATAGCAACCACTTTGCAACATCAAAGCAATTTGCCATTCATCCCAAAACCGTGGGCATCAATAGGACATCTCTAGATGTCGGAGCATGGCTGTAGGTAGTAAGGTTGTGCACTGAGGTTCAGTTATAAGGCCTGGCTAACAGTCAGCATTCAAGGTCATCCCAGAGGTGTTGGGTGGGGTAGAGGTCAAGGTCAAGGTCTTGACCTCCAGACCATTTCTCAATTGACCTTGCTTTGTGTACGAGGGCTTGTTCACACTGAAAGGGCGTCCTCAAACTTCTGGCAAACGTCCATGCTTATGCCCAAGCCATAAAAAGCAGCCCCAGAAAAAGTGCGTGCTGCTTACATGAGTGCATACAGCTGCACAGAGTAACTGTTCCTGAGGCTCCAGCAGAACACCCATGGTGACATTTCGCCTGAAGTTTCGCTTCAGTGTTGACTCACCGGTTGAGAACAGGCTCGTCGGGGTGGCTGTTTACCTCACGCAGGGAGACACTAATAATAAGGTGATCTAAAGCTAGCGAGCCGATGTGTGCACACTGCATCAAGCTAATGAAGTACAAGGTCAACAGATAGAGAATGCACTCCCTCGAGGCATGCTGCCTGGTACACGTGGTGCCGTTGTTTTTAGAGTGATTTACTTGCTTAAATACATATTGGTGTATTTACACTGCTTATGCCTCAGGTATTCTTCATAAGTCTGCTTCACAGGTACCTAAAATGATTCAAATGAATTACAGTTAATATTAAAATTAACATGAATTAATATGAACAGCTATATTTGTTTATAATAAACAATTGTAATCTTACAATTTTACGATTTTTTTATTTTTCAGAACTGGTACGTCATGTGACAGCTAAGATAAAAAATAACCACTGATGCTTTTCCCACTAGTAAACAACCATATCAACCACCTGGAATACCATACAAACCACTTTGCAACTCAATAGCAACCACAAGGAAAACTATAGCAAAAACATAGGAAAATCATATAAGAACACCTTGCAACACCATAGTAACAGGCTAGAATACCATAGTAACCATCCAGCAATATCATTGCAACCATATAGCAATCACTAAACAACTCAATGCCAACTGTCCAGCAACACCACATCAACCACCTGGGATACCATACAAACCACTTTGCAGCTCAATAGAAACCACAAGGAAAACTATAGCAAAAACATACGAAGGAAAATCATAAAAGCCACATTGTAACACCATGGCAACGGGCTGAAATACCACAGCAACCACTAAACAACTCAATGTCAACTATCCAGCAGCACCATACCAACCACCTGTAATACTATGCCACTTTGTAACTCCCTAACAACCGCTACAAAAAATAAAAAGGCTGCAACAAAAACATAGGAAAATCATAACACCATAGTAACAGGCTGGAATACCATAGCATACCATCCAGGAACATCATAGCAACCATGTAGCAACCACTAAACAACTCAACGCCAACTGTCCAGCAACACCATCTCAACCACCTGGGATACCATACAAACCACTTTGCAACTCAATAGAAACCACAAGGAAAACTATAACAAAAACATAGGAAAATCATAAAAGAACACCTTGCAACATCATAGTAACAGGCAAGAAAACCATAGTAACCATCCAGCAATATCATAGCAACCATGTAGCAACCACTAAACAACTCAATGCCAACTGTCCAGCAACACCACCCTGGTAGCTGGGATACCATACAAACCACTCTGCAGCTCAACAGCAACCACAAGGAAAACTATAGCAAAAACATAAACAGAAATCATAGAAGAACACCTTGCAACACAATAGTAACAGGCTGGAATATCATAGCAACCATGCAGCAACATCATAGCAACCACTAAACAACTCAATGCCAACAGTCCAGCAACACCACCTCAACCACCTGGGATACCATACAAACCACTTTGCAGTTCAATAGCAACCATAGAAAACTATAGCAGAAACATAGGGAAATCACTTTGCAACACCATGGCAACAACCTGGAATACCATAGCAACCATGTAGCAACCACTAAACAACTCAATGCCAACCATCCAGCAACACCATAATCAACCACGACGCAATGTAAAAACGACGCAACTCCATAAGAGCCACAAGGAAAATTGCAAACATAGAAAAGTCATAATAACCACCTTGCAACACCATGGCAACAGGCTGGAATACCTGCCCCCTATGAATGTTGGGCAGTGAGGGGAAGCTTCCGGAGGCTTTTCCTGAGCAGCATCTTAATATGATCAGATCTGCCCCTGACTCTCAGAATGAAGGAAAGACGGAAATGGGGATGGATGAAAGGATCGTCAGGTGGAGAGAGAGGCGGAGGTTATGAGAAATAGACCTCTCGCTCTCCCAGTCAGGCCTCAAGTGGTGTCGTGGGGATTTCGTGTGGGGACTGAGGAAGTGTGAGAGAGGAATCTGAATGTGTGTGTGTGTGTGTGTGTGTGTGTGTGTGTGTGTGTGTGTGTTTCCAGCTTTAGCTTGAGGCACATTCAGTAAACGGAAGCACTTAACGTCCCTCCAGGTGCACCAAGATGTTGCCATGGCTCTTATATAATACTAAAGACGCCATGCTAGTTATGCTCTACCCTATTATGGGCTGTCAGTATGTTAGCGTATGCTGAGTAAAAGACTCTGTTAAAAGAGGCTTAGTTCCGTCTACGGCCAGGCTTCAGGGTTCTGGGTTCGATACCCTGGAAAGTGGTATATTACTTTTAGACCCTAGAGCAAAGTCCTTAACCCTTTCTGCTCAACGGTTAGCACACTGGTTTGTTGATGACCGGGTTGTGGGGTCGATACCCTTGTTTGTCAACTGGTCTGTTACTTTGGGCCCTTGAGCAAAGCAGCCCTTAACCGTTTTTGTTCAGCGGTAAGCGCACTGGTCTGTTGATGGCAGGGTTGTAGGTTCAATACCCTGGTTTGGCAACTGATCTGTTACTTTTGGGCACTTGAGCAAAGTCCTTAACCCTTTCTGCTCAGTGGTTAGAGCACTAGTCTGTTGATAACAGGGTTGTAGGTTCAATACCCTGGTTTGGCAACCGGTCTGTTATTTTTGGGTCCTTGAGCAAAGCGGCCTTTAACCCTTTCTGTTCAGGGGTAGAGCACTGGTCTGTTGATCACAGGTTTGTGGGATCGATACCCTGGTTTGGCCATTGGTCTGTTACTTTTAGGGCCACTGACCAACGCATCCCTTAACCCTTTCTGCTACCACTTCGGACATGTGTGCTCACAAGTGTTTAAAGGACGGGTTAAAGCGGGATATTAACGTCCATCTGTGTCCAGCACAAATGGTAAATGTGGTTGTCTTTGTCTTTAGGCCATTAGCTATACTTGGACTTGGACCTCAAGCACACATTGTGAAATGGTAAATGCAGGCTAGCATTAGCATCACGAAAAGAAAGGCTGGTTTTGCAGCTCAGTTTTCTTCCATATACGACCTTTTTGTCCCCTGGTGACGTTTTCAGGGAGTATAGCTGGTTATAGACGATTAGGACAGTTTTGAATATCCCGTGGCCGTGGCCGGCCTTAATCTCGCTCACATATTTATCTTAGATGCCGTATCAGTTGTCGTACTCTCTCTCTCTCTTTTTTTTATTTCTCCGCGCCCGGCCAGCAAAGTGATTCAGGACTTGTCCTTTGATTAAATTCAAATGACATTTATGCCGAGTTGCCTGCTGCGTCGCGCGGATAAACAAACAGATAAATAGATGGTAATGAAAGATCAACATTGCACCCATTATACTGCAGTTTGCAAGAGGCCAGAGTCTCGTTAAATCACACTGCTTTTTATCCCCCCCCCACCATCCCCACCCCGTCTCGTTCCGTTCCTCCTAACACCCCGGGTTTTAATGACCCCCGTCCTCTTATCTCAATCTAATCTCCGACTTGCACAGTGCCACCAATCAATCGCGCAAGCTTTTAACGGGCTCCAGGCTCATCTCAAGCCATCAAATGGCTCTCCATCCATCATAGGAGCAGAATGGCTGAATGGTTTTATAGTCTGACTTTGGCAAATGGGCAGGAGAAAGGGAGGGAGAGACTACACCACAATTGCGCTCGTCCCACAAATGAATTGGTGCTCAGAGCCGGGCCTTCTTCTCTGCAAATGAATGATTAACGTTGGAGGTGCACCTTTTAAAGAGTCCGTCACATAGAGAAGCTCATATTTTTTTAAATAATGTTCAGCAGTTTTTTCGGTAACTGTAGACCTGTGAATTCACTTCATTTTCCATTAAACAGTGCCGGGCGGCCATCTTTGTTTATTTTCTGTGGAGCTTCCAGTGCGGCAGCGGATCCACTGATATGGATTCCAGCCACAGTGATAATAAACACACGAGTACACAGCGAGAAGCAGAATATGCTCAGTTAGTAACTGGACACGGAGGAGAAATTAGCTTAGAACAACAGCAGCAGAAATAATTAATTTAGTATATTACTGTTAATATTTCTATATTATTTAAATGTATATATATAGTATGTTTTACCAATAATATGCTAAATGTGATCTGTGTTTTAGTTTCTATATTATTATGTATAAATACATTTAACAGAATTAATTATACAATCATCACACACATAATATATATATTATTTATATATTAATATTTTAGCATATGCTGGGTAAAAGGCTCTGTTAGAAGAGGTTTAGCTCTGTCTATGGCCAGGCTTCTGGGTTCTGGGTTTGATACCCTAGTTTGGCAACTGCTCTGCCACTGTTGGGCCCTTGAGCAAGGCCCTTAACCCTTTCTGCTCAGCGGTTAGAGCAGTGTTGTAATGTATTATTTACGTATATATATATCACATATAGCAAATATCACATGTAGCAAATTATATATATATATATATATATATATATATATATATATATATATAATCTCCTAAATATATATATATATATACATTTTATATATATTTAAATGTATAGGTATAAATGTTTAATGTATATGTATAAATATATTTAATAGAATTAGTTATGCAATCATCACACTTGTTTATATTTATCGTAAATTATATATTTATACATATATATTTTTAAACATATTTTAATGCATAAATATATGTAACTACTATAATTAATTCTACAACCATCATTTTTTATTTATTTATTTATTTATTTATTATAATTATACAATGGCTTTAAAGGGTTAACATCTGCAGTGTCTGATTCCTGTACACTGCCTGTATTGTTCGCCGTCCAGATCTATATGGCACATATACACAAAACAGCTTAGGCCAATTGCCCCAGCTTTGGGCATAATGACTCCTGACTGGTGTAACATAAACCATGACATTCAAGGGCTTGAGAACCACTGCGTCGCGAGCATGCTTGAGATGCCAGCAGGGTGTGTGTGTGTGTGCGGGGAGCACTTTCAAAAGGATTTATGTAGAACCATCAACAGAAGGTAGGTTTTTGAGCTGACGTGGTTCTAGATAGCACCTTGGACTTTACTTAAAGAACCCCTGAAGGCCGGTTTAGGATAAACTACACACAGGTTTTGAGGTTCTCAAGGTTCTTCAAGCTTTTAAAAAGTTCTTCACACTCACAAAATATTGGTTCCTTTTGGAACCAAATGTGGTTCTTCTATGACATCACCCAGACTGGAAGCGTTTGAGTATGAGTTTATAAGAGTGTATAAGTGTGAGTGTGTGTGTGTGTGTGTGTGCATGTGTGTGTGTGTGTAGGGAAGGTTCCAAATCCCTCATTAATTGGATGTGTACTATAAAAAGGATATGGTCACTAAACAGCAGGCCCTTTCCTGGAAGCCCCTGTGGACGGAATCTGGAAACTATGACCAGCCGGCCTGGAAAATCGGGGACACTGATTCAGCCGTCCTGCCCGTGGACGGCGGGCTGATTACGGCTCAGTCAAAACAAATTCAGCCTCGCGATTCGTAAATTACAATGAAAGCTCTTCGAACGAGTTACCAAATATAGTCAATTTAACGTAATTGTATTTATTTTGTCTGAGGCTGGAATTCCGAGTGGGTCCAAGTCCGTGCCCTGTCCCGCCACCAAACTCTGCAGACTTTCTCCGCTAAATCCATTTAACTGACAACTTAATTCGAGCCTCCAGAACCGGTAGGTTATGGGGTTTGACGTAAATTTGATGGCTACTTACCAACTTACAGTTTCTGATTATCCGGTGGAGAGGTTAAAATCTATTAACGTTCCGGATCCGATTTCAAAGTCTGATCTCAGCTAACCTAATTCTCAATTTGCTAGGCCTTGCTACACATCCAGAGCAAACATATTTAGCATTATTTATGCTAACTCCGCCGCTGGGACTGTAATAAAGGGGAGCGGAATAATGGAATTCCATACAGTCAGGCGGAGTTCAACGCGGTACCCAGATTCCTCTTGGACGCAACTTTATGACGCTAATGAAATCGAACAGCGACATAATCAGGCTTCCCGGTTAACTCATTACCATACAAATGAGCAGGAAACAGATTTACTTAGTCTGGAGAGGCAACGCTAGTTTTCATTTCAAAAATGCTCATGTCTTGTTTCTCGGATTCGCCCAAATACTCCGTCTGGAATTGCGAGGCCACTCTTGCTAACTAATTTCCTCCCCTTGAACCGGCCGAGCCTTTTGTGCTGAGCAGTAAATGATAATGACTGTAAATAAAAAGAACTGGGTGGCTGCTTTTCAGATGGCATAAACACTCTCAAGCCAGACTCAACAGATCAACAGTGAGCTCGGTGATGAGGCAGCGTCTGAACATTCAGGAGATCATCGAGAGAGTTTTACTGAGGGCTCTAATGCAGCCCATCTCCGCATCCTCAACCTGCTGCTGTACACCTGCTGCTGCTGCGGACACCAGTCTGCAACTGGAGACCAACTGGATTAGGCTGAGATTAAGGGGCAGGGCCAGGATGGGGGTTAGGATTGGGTTTCGGGTTGAGGTTCAGGTTAGGATTAGGACCAGGATTTGAGTTGGGTTTAGGTTTTGGGTTGAGGTTAAGGTTAGAATTTGGGCCAGGATGGGGGTTAGGATTGGGTTTTGGGTTGAGGTTCAGGTTAGGATTAGGGTCAGAATGGGGGTTAGGATTGGGTTTTGGGTTGAGGTTCAGGTTAGGATTAGGGTCAGAATGGGGGTTAGGATTGGGTTTTGGGTTGAGGTTCAGGTTAGGATTAAGACCAGGATTTGAGTTGAATTTAGGTTTTGGGTTAAGGTTAAGATTAGGATTAGGACCGGGATTTGAGTTGGGTTTAGGTTTTGGATTGAGGTTAAGTTTAGGATTAGGGCCAGGATGAGTGTTAGAATTAGGTTTTGCATTGAGGTTAAGGTTAGGATTAAGGCCAGAACTAAGGTTAGGTTTTAGGTTGAAGTTAAGGTTAGGATTAGGACTAGGATTTTAGTTGGGTTTAGGTTTTGGGTTGAGGTTCAGGTTAGGATTAGGGTCAGAATGGGGGGGTTAGGATTGGGTTTTGGGTTGAGGTTCAGGTTAGGATTTGGGCCAGGATGGGGGTTAGGATTGGGTTTTGGGTTGAGGTTAAGGTAAGGATTAAGACCAGGATTTGAGTTGGGTTTAGGTTTTGGGTTGAGGTTCAGGTTAGGAATAGGGTCAGAATGGGGGTTAGGATTGGGTTTTGGGTTGAGGTTCAGGTTAGGATTTGGGCCAGAGCTAAGGTTAGATTTTGGTTAAGGCTGACAATGATATGAAGAAGAATGCCATATCATTAGGATCAGGATCATTTCCAGGCTAAAATTAAAAAAATGCCTCAGTAAGTAAAGACTGACAATTCAGGCCAGTTTCGCTCGAGAGAAAAGCAATTCCTCGTGCTCACCGAGAGGCGACGCGTTGCTTCGGCGATATGGACTGCAGGGATATCTCGCATGCAAGTCCAGCAATGCTGAGATAATGCCACCCCTGACACACATTTCCCTAAAGGGAGGAAAATACCACTTGTGTGTCTGTCAGGCTGGCTAATTGATGATTTGGGTGCGGAGATAAAAACTAGCTTTTTGGAGCAAAGCTTGTCATGGGCTCCGCAGTGGCCTGTCGCCGGTGGCAACCTGTGCATATTCTACGCTCTTCCTCCTTGTAAGGGTGGATATGATATCTACAAAATTTTCAAAATCTTCAATAGCGTGAAAAGGCTAATTAAATGCTACGCTGATATTATGCTTTATATCATTTGAAGCAACAGTACATTATTTACAGACAAAACAAGTTCACGTGACGGGGTGGTAAGCCAAAATATGGAAGGCACACAAATCATAAATTTTTACCAGAAAATCTATATTAATAGTTTTTATTTTGAATAAATATATCTTATATAAACATGGCCACATATACACTCTATGGACAAAAGTATTGGGGCACCTGTTCATTCTTTGTTTCTTCCAAAATAAAAAAAAGTTGATTCTGATTTTGGAGGAGCATTTGCTGTGAGGATTTGATTGCATTCTGTGACATGTTGGATGACATCACCCCAACTCATCCAAAAAGAATTAGATGGAGGACCATCCATCATTCCAGAGAACATCGCTCTTCCACTGCTCTGCATCTCAATGCCCTGCTAGTATCAGTACTTCTTCTCTACAGGGACTAGACAGGCTGTTTGCGTGTGCATTTGCACATCTGTGTCAGCAATGGGTGCAACGTTAAGTAGCTGAATGCATTCATTAGAAGGTCAGCTCAACACCCTTGCAGGAGAATGCTAATGACCAACTCTGTTCCATTAGCTAGCAGAGGCTATGTGGAGTGAAGGGGGGAGAGGGAGGGCCGTCCAGAGATAGTGAGGCCAGGTATGCTCTCTGTGGTCCCTACCACTCTCAGGGATCTTACGCTGGGCCCATAACTCTGGCCCACAATCCTGCCAAAACACTCCATTAATGATTTTTAAGTGTCTCTTAAAATTGTCAACCACCCCCTTCTTGCACCACTCAGGAGCCACTCAGGATGGGTGTTTTGTAGAGGTTAACAACAAGAGGATAACAACACTGTGTTTTTTACATGGTAGATTAAGGTCTAATTCCCCAGCTGGTCAAGCACAGCACGCTACACCAGTAAGAGCCCCTGAGGATGAGCTCTTTCCTGAACTCCATTACCCATCAAGCTCTACTCTGCCCCAGTTCCTCAAGTTGACTCACCTGCCGCTGGGCCAAGCAGCTTGACTCAGTCCTCCTGAGCCCTGTCACCTGCCCAAACATGACCTATGAGATGCTAAACAAGCAATCTAGAACATCACATCGCGTTTCAAGGCCAGCGGAACCAATGGCAGAGGGGGGGAAATATTGTGACGCATGGATGTGAACTATCACCAGGCTTGTCTCTTCACTTTTCCTCCGTCGGGTTCAGCTGACATGTTGTCTTCCTCAACTAGCCCTGGACTGTCGCCTGCAAAATGCCGCACCATTTGAACGACAACAACAACTACAACAACAAAATCACAGCTAAGTCGCTAGCAGACTCTAGCAGACCCCCTACCCCCCCGTCCGTGTGGGTGGGTGTGTCTGTTTGCTAGCATCAAGTACGGTTGAAACGACGGCCGTCTGGAGTCTCAAACACTCCGCCAGCCCTTCCGCTCCAACACCTAGGGTTCCTCTGGGTCATCCTCTGGAGGACTCGGCGTGACACGTCACCTGACCCTGCTTCCCTGCCCAAAGTGCCTTGCGCAAAGGCCCTCCCCTTTGTGGTTCTGAACTAAGCCTTGGTCCTGCGCTGTTCAGGCGGAAAGCCATCTGATGGATGTGGCGCGACAGCACAGTGACCTACAACTCAACTCTCTTATGAGCTGCCGTCGCTCCCACGGGGATGGACGGGTGGAACTGGGTCCGAAAGCCAGCGTCTGGTCAATAAGCATGGGTTTATTTAGATATATGGATATTTACAAAATCGATTATTTAAATAAGCTAGTAGATGGTAAATCACTCACTCCCCTCAAACATAAGGGTTCTTTGAGCGATGCCTTTAAGTTCCCTTAAGCAATGGTTCTTAAATCCGTCCTCAGAACATCATTCCTCACCCGGACTTATGTTTTGAGCCTGGTTGTATCAGTCTCTGGTTCGTTTTCACCCTTGGTGCAATAGTTCGGTCTTCGGTCCAGTTTCAGGCCAACTCTGGATCTGTTTGTTTATTTGCGGTGAGGACATGAACTGACCTCTGCTTCCAAAACCAGGTGTTTAACTGCCCAGACAGTGACCGTTACTACATCTATGAATGGATGCCATCTCTGCTGTTGCTTCATGTTTACATTTCCATTTAAGGCATTTAGCAGACGCTCTTCTCCAGAGCGACTTACAAAGGTGCTTTGCTATTTACCGAAGATAAACCTCAGCTAGTTTAAATAGACTAATAATTTAAAGATCCTCTAAGTTTAGACTCTACTAAACACAAGTCAGTAAGGAGACCACTCTGCTATTCGCCCAAGTACTCTCAGAGGAGGAGGGTCTTCAGTCTGGGTTTGAAGACAGCGAGCGTTGGACTCCCAGGGGAAGCTCGTTCCACCACTTCGGTGCAGGACAGAAAAAAGTCTGGACGCTCGTCTTCCGTGGATCTTAAAGGATAGCAGGCCAGTATTTGAATTTGCAACCTCCAAAGGATGCAGCCCTTGATTTGGAACACGGCCCCTAAATTTGAGTGTACTATACATTATATCACCTCTTCTGTTAGCCCGTTCATCGTGAAGCTTCTTATGTAGATAGGGCCAACAGTGGTATGACCTGACCATGTGTACGGGCCTCGAGTGGACATGCTGACACTCCACTGTGTAATTTCCAGAAAGATGGAGGAAGCAGCTGTGCATGTAATTATGAAGGTGCAGTCAAGGCTTTTGTACAGTGTACAGATGATGAACGCACTCTTTTAGTAGTTGTATGGGAACTGCTGAGAGTTTTGAAACTATGGGGAGACCATTTTCCTGAATGATAGACTGAGGCCATCCAGGTCTGAAGCACAGAGCAGTCACGAATGCCAACACACTGCAGCAATTACAGCCACCGGGCCACATCCATCCGTTCCTCTGCTCCATGGAAAGAAATGGGAAATTACCCCATGGCATCAGGACCCATCAGGACAAGTAACTGGCAGGGTTCTACCGAGCACTTTACAGAACATCGGAAGCTAATGTCACTGGACCCCCGAATTCAAGGAGCTCCGCCAGAATCGAGCCAGACAGTTCCTAATATAAACAAGCGATTATAAGTGATTCAGACTTCCAAGAACCTGATTGTGGAGATTCAGGGCGGCGGTTTGTCCCAACACCTCAGCTCCAGCACAGGGAAAAATCTCCATGCTTGTCTTCCAGGCATCCTGAGAGATGGGTGGTCAAGCTGAGACGTACTCAAAGCTTGCAGGGCTCTAGATACGGATCAAGTTCTGACCGCTGTCATCGGGTAGGGAGCAGCTGGACCAGGCCAGCGTCAGGGGTTTTACATCTAATGGGCAGCTACAGGAAGTCAGGGGAGGGTACGCAGCAAGGGGGTGAAATCTGAAGCTTAACCGTTCCATGAACTAATTATTAAATAAATACTTTTTTTCCTTTCAAAACAGAATTAGTTTTTTGTTTCCCCCCCCAATATCTTATTTTGAAGATACGAAGATACCCAGCTGTCCTTGATCGTGGACATTGTGCATTACCAGGCTAAAATCCAAAATCCACTTCAATAGTAAATGCTCTTTTTATAGACATCATAAAACTTTGAGTGTGTAGAGCAGTATACTTTTACATTAAAGCAAATATTTTGTGATATTTCTGCATTATTATGATATACAATATCTAAATAAGTGTCTGATCTAGTATATGAGTAGATACAGCCACAACATAAAAAACAATGATTCATTATATCTATTATAATTTACAGTATATAAAACACACAAGCACACATTTATGCTGTGTGATTATACTAGAACACCCTGCACACACATGAACACATACACACTCATATATATATATATATATACATACACACACACACCAAAACATGTATCTCCATTTGTAGTAACATTTGTAGTTTTCTCCATCATTTGAACCCAGTAGCTGCCCTGTACCCTGTGTCAATAGTTCTGGCTGAATAGACCAATAGAAAAGCTGCAAATTGAGTTGGAATCAAATCTTTCTATATTGACTCCCATTGAAAGTTATAAAGTTTTTTTCCTCCCCCCTGTAAAGTTGCTGTTTTGCAGATACATGGTTTTTGTATGACTGCGCCGATATAGATTTTGGTAAAAATGCCATTTTAATGATACAAAATATTTGTGACAGCAATGAAAACTTAAAATACACAACATAACAGATGACATAATTAATTAATGTAAAAACCTTTATTTAAAAAACCTTTATTAACTCCAAAACAGCCAGAATTTACCCAAATAAATAAATAAATAAATCATTTTAATGAGTTATAAATAAATGAGTTATTTTTGGAGCTTTTCTATTGGTCAGTTTGTTATGATAATTTGACACAATGTAAAGAACAACTGCAAGATTTGCATTATGTCAAAAACATCAAGGTCACACAACATTGATACACACATATATATATATATATGCCACATACATATTTATAGCAATTATTTGTTTGTATGTTACCACTCATATATATATATAAAATGCTCTTCTCATATCCAAAACATAACCACTGATGCATGATGTCCACAAGTGTGCAGAAACTACAGTTATCTACATCTGTGTTATTCTGACAATATCTTGGGTAATTTTGTGTATTTTGGAAAATAAATGTATGTAATACGCACTATAGACGTCACAGCCTCATGTCTGCTGCCATTCTGGATTTATGATGTAATAATTCTGTGTTACAAATATGAATAAAGACAGGAATTGTTCAGGGACACAGTAACGGTTTAGGAGAGGCTCCTCTGTTAGTGCTGAAGAAGTACCGCAGTGTTGGAATATCTACGCAAGGGTTAAAGAGGAGAGGAGGGTGGATGGGTTGCAGGGGCCTGATGGCCCACACAGGGAGACCAGACAGGGGGGCGTTGCAGTAGTCCTCCACATCCCGCTGGATATATTTCTATGCAGAGGGTGGAGCTGCTCCCTGAGCTGCACTCTTAACGGGAGCTGTTGATTAGTAAGAAAGGGCCCCAGCAGATCTTCATCTGGGCTCAGAGAGAGAGAGAGAGGGGCCCGGGTGGGACGTTTTACTGTGCTGTGTCCACAGTAATTAGAGCACGCCATAAAACTTTTACTGTAGACCGCTCCAACAATCATTATCCCAATGCACTCAGCGCATGGCCAGACGACACACACACACATACACACACACACAGACACACACACACACACACACACACAGGTTTGTTTTTATACAGTGTTGGAACGTGGGGTCATATACATGTTCCAGATATTTATGTTAAATGTACAAACCATTGCAACCATCTGTTAACACTATAGCAACCATCTATTAACACTATAGCAACCACTTAGCAAAACCAGAGCAACCACAGAGCAACACCATTGCAAACATCTATAAACACTATAGCAACCCCTTAGCAACCATCTATTAACACTATAGCAACCACTTAGCAACACCATAGCAATCTCCTAGCAACACCATTGCAAATGTCTACAAACACTACAGCAACCACTTAGCAAAAATCTATTAACAATATAGCAACCACTTAGCAACACCATAGCAGCCATCTAACAACACAATTGCAACCATATATTAACACTACTGCCATTACTTAGCAACACCACTGCGACTGTCTATCAACACCATAGCAACCACCTAGCAACACCATAGCAACTGTCTAGCAACACCATAGCAACTGTCTAGCAACACCATAGCAACCACCTAGCAACACCTTTGCAAACATGTTTTACCACTATAGCACCCACTTAGCACCACCAAACCAACTACTTTGCAACACCACAGCAACTACCTGGCAACACAATTTTCCCAACAGCAATTTTTCCGAAAACAGAAGAGGTAATTCCGAACTTTTGAGGCAGATTTGATCTCTGTTGTTTTGAATCTGTATACAGCTCTGTTCATCATTCTGGGATCATCTAATGTATCTTCATCTTTACAAATTCCCTCTAATTTCCTGGAAACTAAAGATATAATTGAAAGCATTCACTCCATTCATCCCAGCCCTTTGAACAGTAGTGTATTACATGCAATGACCTGTTCATTTCCTCAAGCCATTGTCCCTCACACCAGCCATACACACCCGAACACCCCACACGGTTCAAGATAAGTGCCCCAAAAAAAAGAAATACAGTAATAATAAAGTAAGACCACTGCTGGGACATCTAAATGACAGCAACCAGTAGCAGCTCTTAAAAGCCAAGAGGGGGGTTTAATTATTTACAAAGTGCTTCTGAATTATTCCGAGTGAAATGTCAAGCAGCAGGACGCCAGCAGCGTCCTTCTCTCCGTCCACCACTCCTCAGCAGCCGCAGACGCAAAACCGCTTTAATTGGACCAGCTCGGCCCACATATGTAGCACAGGCGACACCAACCCTGACGCTTCGTGGTGGGGTGGGGGGGTATAAGAAGGTCATTTATGGATTTGACAGCTTTGATTGAGAGAAACCAAAAATAGCACTAAGGGGCAAAATTTTGTTTTGGCAGGCAAATATGTACAAGGTGCCAGTGGTGGCGCTGGTTCCTAATGCACTGTGCAGAGTTAAAATATAGGTCATATTTCACGTGGTTCTAGTGGTATCAACTTGGTATGAACTTTTACCATATAGATGAATCAATAAAAATTGGGTTACGTCTACAAGGACGTAAATTACTGTTATATATATATATATATATATATAATATCTTAACTAATATCTATCAAAATATTGTTTTTTATTTATTAATATTTTGTTGTTGTCATACAAAAGCACAAAATGTCCAAAGTGTTATGATTATAAGTGAAGGACATTTTTAATTTTAACAAATTTAAATGACATTTTACATTCCACTAAAAAACAATAAACAAAAAAGTTTTTTTAACTATTTTGTTGTTTGATTTTAATTTCTATTTATAAAATTACTGTATATAATATTGTCTTGTTCTTAATCACATATATTATTAGCCTATTAGAATTATTGCTCAATAATTACACACACACACACACACACACACACATTTATATATATATATATATATATATATAAAAAAAAAAAAATATATATATATATATATATATATATATATATATATAGTGCTACAATGCTATCACCATTTTTTATGTTTTGAACTTTTTTACATACACATTCAAAATTTCATGACAAACCGACCTACAGAAATGCTAAAAAAAAAATAATTGTTGTTGGTGTTTGTTGTTGGTTATAAGGTTAGTAAGGTTATCACATTAATTTTGTTGTTTGTTTAGAAAAAATACAGTAAATCTTTACAAACAGGAATTATTTTACACTGAAAACTGGAACCTTATCCAAATCAATGCACCAAATATTACAAAAGTGTAGCAATAAAAAGTTTATTCTAACTATGCTTGTTTGGTTACTAGTTAGAGCTAGTTCAGCTGTATGACTTAACTGACAGACTAATGTCAGCTAACTGTGAGAACATTAATACAGAGATAACATTAATGACCTAATATCCAATTATCATTGAAAACTGTGGCCTTCCAGTAAAAACAAAAGGTGGAAACAAACATGTATATTGCACGCTAACGTTATCAAGCTAATTCAGCAAATCAGTCCCGCATCAATAAAATATATATTTTCAGATATAAATATACTTTTCTTTCATGGAATAAAACACATATATTATTACATGTTTTAGTTCAAAGTAAAGAGCAAAACATCTATATTTCATTAAAGTTTACTTTCTAATTCGGACAATTGATAAGATTTAAAATTATGTAAATGAGATGCCGCGTATAGCATACAATAATGTAACTAAGAATTAAAAAGGATCTGCTCAGTAAATTACTAATATCAGAATAAACACTAATAATAACACTCCTACAGAAAGCGGTGGTGGTGGTTCTCCATCACGGTGTTCATCATTAGAACATCTCCAAAGTTCTCCTCTCTCATGGAGTCTAGTGTTATCTAATGTTACTAGAGTTCTCCTCAGATCAACACCTGGTTTGGTGGTAAATCAGGGCTTAATGATGGTAAATCAGGTGAGCTGCTGCTGCTGCTGCTGGAATTGGAAAGGAATGGAAGGAAAGCTGTTTAACCAGCTCTGCTCTGATCGGCTTCCTCAGCTGCTGTTAATTAACAGTGAAAATGAACCCTTTGGCTGGGTTGTTGCAATGATGCAGTCACTAACCCAGCAGCTGGTCTACACGAAAGCCAAGCACCGGGGAACTAGCTTAATAATGCAAAACTAACGTGAAACAACCTGCGATAATTACAGAATCAGGATTTAACAAGATTTAGCAACATCTGATGAGATTTAAAATTACATTAATGAAATGCAACAAGATTGCTTTTGTAGTTAATTTGGACAATTTTCATCAAGAAATGTTCACACAATATAAACTGAACTGTGGAATTTCTTCAGCAGATTTGATTTGAATGATTTGGCAGCAATGATTTAAAATTATGTTAATGAGATGCAGTGTACAATTTTGTGTACAACATACAATAATGTAACTAAGAATTTGAAAGTATTTCCTCAGTAAATTACTAATATCAGAATAAACACTAATAATGACACTCCTACAGAAAGTGGTGGAGTTTCTTCATCACGGTGTTCATCATTAGAACATCTCCAAAGTTCTCCTCTCTCATGGAGTCTAGGATTATTTAGAGTTCTCCTCAGATCAACACCTGGTTTGGTGGTAAATCAGGGCTTAATGATGGTAAATCCTACAAAGGTGGAAACAAACGTATATAGTTCACGCTAACATTATCAAGCTAATTCAGCAAATCAGTCCCACATCAATGAAAAATATATTTCCAGATATAAATATACTTTTCTTTCATGGAATAAAACACATATATTATTACATTTTTTAGTTCAAAGTAAAGAGCAAAACATCCATATTTCAAGAAAGTTAACTTTCTACTTTTTTTCTGCCGGACAACTGATAACATTTAAAATTATGTTAATTTTGCGTACAACATACAATAATGTAACTAAGAATTAGAAATTCCTCAGTAAATTACTAATATCAGAATAAACACTAACAATAACACTCCTACAGAAAGTGGTGGAGGTTCTCCATCACTGTGTTCATCATTAGAACATCTCCAAAGTTCTCCTCATGGAGTCTAGTATTATTTTGCATACAACATACAATAATGTAACTGAGAATTAGAACAAAAGCTCTGTAGGTGTTTATTAGCTCAGTAAATCACTAATATAGCATTAATAACACTCCTACAGAAAGTAGTGGTGGTTCTCCATCACTGGAGAATTCAATTAAATTAAAACTTAAAAATAATTTAATTTAGAGGAAAATTATATTTATTCACATGTGAAATTGGGTGCTTGCCATGTTGTAAACTCAGCACAAAAATGACAGTACAATATGAAAAAATAGAAAAATCTGAAAGTGTTATTGATGCATTATGAAGAAATTTGCGAATAAACGAGATGCTGTGAAAATTAGGAGCAAACTTAGAAGAGCTGAATACATTTCAATACATTCAAATGCAAATGAAGTGCATCCAGCACCTGTGAAGTAGAATTCAATTAAATTTAAGTGGCAAGCCTGAGCTCTACAGTATAAGCTATGTGTCTGATTTTGCTGTTAGCGTGTTATTCGCCGTCGTTTGTGGATGCAAATTGTGCGTTACTTTCCAGGTCGTATGTCTCATTAATTCGAATGATTTCCATGACGAGTGCTTTGAATGTTCCGAGCATTTTCCTGAAGTCTGAGTGGGTGAAAAAGGCCAAAGTTAATTGACTCCTAATGCTTAATTATGTTCAAGCAAAATATACGCTAATTACAAAATAAACAGTGTTCTCACTGAAGCTCAGTCATCCGCAAGGTACCGGCTGTACATCACCTACTCTCAGCAGGGCAGGGAAGAACGGCTGTGAGCTTTGGAATGCAAATGGACGTGGATCTCTGCTATGAAATGCCACGGTGTGGAACAGGACACGTGGGCTCATTTGTGGTGCATGTGTCAGGACTTCCTCTACATGTTCGGACGGCTGGGGCAGTGTGTGTTACCCGATATGTAACAGAGAGCATTTTTTGGGGGCATTTGTCAAATTCAATCACTCGTTCACTCCTGCACTGGTCGGAACTAATGAAGTATACCCTAATCTTGTCAATTGCTCCTACAGATGACGAACTGATGAGTTAGCATATATATGTATATAGCTTTTGACATAATGTGAATATGGTATTGTGTCAAAACTAACTGATTAATAGAAATGCTCCAAAATCAATCCCATTTATTTAGTTATTTGGGTAAATTTGCAGTTTTGAAGTTATACAAGGTTATAACATTCATTATTGGTTCATTTTTTTCATTTCA